>NW_015505615.1:226154-238196 GCF_001515645.1 Sinocyclocheilus grahami | reverse complement strand
TTAAAGTCCCCCTGTAGTGAAAATCAAGTTTTTTTTGTTGTTTATTTGTCTGTGTGGTGTTTTTAATATGCTTAACCATGCGCCAATCTATTAATCAGCACCATTGCGGAGTATTTTTCTCCTTAAAACTGTAGTTTCCCAATGGCAGTCCCAGAAATGCGGTTTGAAACAGGCCTCGGTTTGCTACGTCACAATCCAATAACCAATCACGTCAAGGGATCGATTCCTATCTCTAGCATGCAAACCAATACCAGCACAAAACCAAAAAGAAATCAGAGCAAAAAACCCATGAAGCTGTGGTTTAATGTGAATTTAGAACCGCTAACTTGCATTATAACCCGCGGCAACAGTGTAAAAGTAGCCCGGAGTCAGACGCACCTCTCCCGCATCGGCGTCTGCACTTCACACGCGTACGCGAATTAAGAAACACAAACGGCTGCATTCGAGTCTTCAAGGCATTTTAGGACACAACATCGTCAAGCAAGTAACTTTAAGGAATGTTACAGTATTCACTGTAGTTGTCCGCTAGTAAAAACATAGTTTTATCAGTTATTATCCGTGTATGCCATTGTTTTGCGTTTACTACAGTTCAGTGGATCAGGAGGCGCTGGCTGGTGTGACTGAGTGGAGGCGGGGCTAATTTGCATATTCATAGATCCACGTATAGTAAATGAGGCAAGGGCGTAGTTACATTCAAATTATTTTAAGGTATGAGAAAATTATTTTCACAAGAAAAAAACATTTAAATATGTAATTAAGATGAGTTTTAAGGGATAAAATATTTGACTACAGGGCGACTTTAATAAACTTGCATTAAATACATCGTATACTGATCCATCAGTGTAATATGAATGGCTGGATTTGGTTCGTGTCATTCAGACTGACCTGTGACTGTTTTCTGTCCATCACTTAAACCGTTCCACCACTGGCTCACCTGCAGAAAAACATGCGTCTATTAAACACCAATCGAAAAACACAAACGTCCATTAAACGGACACACACCTGTTTGTGCAAATCGCCTTGTTTCTGAGGCCGTATCTTCTCCAGCCAGTCCGCCTTCACATCATCAAAGTAACTCTGTACTCTAGATTTTAGACTTTCGTACTGCCATATCGCCGCTCCGCCGAACGAACAACCTGTAAACTGAGCTGGAGTTATTACGATATTCTAGAAGATCATAATCCACACACATACTGGACCTTATTCTTGTAATATAGATATTTTAATTGTCCCACTGAACTGAATAGTTAAAGTATAATGACAAAATGAAATTGTTTCTGCACATTGTGCTCACCACGTGTCAGTAAAATATACCTACGCCTATAGTGAAGACCAAAGGTTTGACCAGTCTGCCAAATGACCTGGCGGGTACATGTGGGGTGGGCGGGTCTGGAGCAGGAGCCTCGCCCTTCTTGTGGAGGATTTCATTTAGCTCCGCCTCTTCTGCCACACCCTTCTTTGGCTCCACCCTCTTTGTTATTTTGCGGAAGCCACACCTCTGCTGCGTCTGGAGAGTGAATCTATTTGGAGCAAAACAATGATAAAATATTGCATTTATATCGATTTTTCAATGGATGGAATGAGGAAAGAAATAAAAACAAGTTACCCAAAAATGTTATCTTAATTTATAAAGACTTGTTTGATAAAAGTAACCTTTAGAGAACTTATAAACAATATATGTAATGCATTTATTTTATATAATAAAACAGGTGAATCTAAACAAGCATGCAAAGACCACAGGTGGCGCTATAACAGTCATAAGCATCATATTTCTATGGGAAATGACCAAAAACGTTTTTTTTTAAAGCATTGATTTAGGAGGTTATAGGATTGCTAAATAATATGTAATGTATTTTTTTCATATGTGCTTCAATGCCTCAAAGCGCTCGAACCCCGATAACTATTAGAAAAGTTGTTTCTAATAATTTTGCCAAAGTTATTACTCATATTTTTATTTTTTATTACAATACATAAGGTCCAATCTTATTTCTAGCTCTCCTTAAATAATGCTTACATCTACAGGTGCCTTAAAACAGAACTAAAGACCGAAAAGTTGTGTTTCTAATGACATTCATTCCGTTCAAACATTAGAAGACTTTAAGCTGAAGCTTTAATGCCTGAGCTGATGAAAGCCACTGAAGCTGCTGTGAGTGGAGTGTGTGTTACCTGTGCGTCAGGTAGTGTGTGTGTTACCTGTGCGTCAGGTAGTGTGTGCTGCTGATGTCCTCTGAAACCCTTCTGAACACTGAAGCCCTCACCGCCATCATCACTGCTGCTCATGCAGCTGCTGCTTCCGCTTCCGGCTCGGAGTGCGCACACAGCGGCGCCTGCTGGAGGAGGACACGCACTGCACTGACAAGATCGAGTCCTATTTTAAACTAAAAGAAAACGTGCATTTTAAATCTAATTCATATACATTTACAATCAAGATTTCAAATTGGACTAAATTAGCAAAAATCACGTTTTGATTTATTTGCATGCTTGTTCATTTTTTGTTAAGGCAGGCGTTGCACATTTTCATTTTGTTTTTATTCATTTACTATTTTTTTGTGAGAGTTTATTAATTAATTAATTAATTAATTAATTTGCAGGTTTGCACATTTGTTTATTTTATTCAGTCATCTATTTTACTCATTTGCAGCAATGTTGAATTTAATCATTTATTATTTTTATTTATTTTAATATATTTGACTTGTTTTTTAGTTTATTAATTAATTAATTTTATTTGTAGGTTTGCAGATCTTTTTTACATTTATTCAATTAATTACTGATTTGCGATTTTAATTGATTTAATATATTTGGCACATTTGTTTTTATATTAGTTTATTCATTGACTATTTGTGTCAGTTAATTAATTAACTTGTTTGCATTTGCTTAGTTTGCTCATTAGTAGCAGAGGTTTTTAAAATTCATTTAATTATTTATTTGCATGCTTTCACATTTATTTATTTTTATTCATTTATTATTTTGGCAGCATTGGCAGTTGTTTTTAGTTTGTTATTGATTTACGATTTTTGTTTATTTATTAACTGATTTATTTAATTTATATTATTCTATTCGTTTGTTGCAATTTATTTATTTATTTGCACGTTTGCGATTTTTTAAAATTAATTAATTAGGCTATGTGGCAGAGTTTGTTATTGTATTTTTATTCATTGTATTAATTTCTATTTTTTTTAGTTAATTAATTAATTTATTTGCATGCTTGCACATTTGTTTATTTTACTCATTTATTATTATAGCATGTTCTGCGCTTTTTTAAAATTAAATTTGTATTATTTTACGAGCTTTTAGTTTATTAATTAATTAATTAATTTCTATATTTTGCGAATTTGTTCATTTTCGATTCATGAATTATGTGGCAGAGTTTGCACATTTTGTATTATATTTGTATTAAATTGTATTCATTTCTATTGTTGTCAGAGTTCATTTATTTATTTGCATGCTTGCATGCTTGTTTATTTTACTCATTTATTGTTGTAGCAGGTTCTGCGCTTTTTTTAAATGTATTTTGTATTATTTTCTTTATTCATCATTTTTGTATGTATTAATTAAAGGTCTATGTGGCAGGTTTTTCATTTGTATTTATACTTTCTTTTACTGTTTCGGTTTTCATATTTAATGTTAGTATATTTGTACTTATTTATTTGCAGAGGCGGTGTTTCAGCACGTGCATGTCTAATAAAGAAAAGAAATCAGCGTCGGTCTGCAGCTGCGCTCCGGTGCGCATCACAGTACAGCGCGTGCGCTCCGCTGCTCCGGTTCCACCGTCTCCTCCTCGCGAACATGGCGGCGCCTGCGCTCTCCAGCCGGGCTGGTTCAGCTGGCAGCAGCCCCACCGCCACCCCGAACAGCACCAAACTCGTCCCGCACTCCCCCGAGCTGGACTTCAGGTCCGGAACCAGGATCGAGGAGCTCAACCGGCTGATCGCCGAGTTCAGCAAGCACGAGCAGCGTGAGTACGACGACCAGCGAGCGCTCGAGATCCACACGGCCAAGGACTTCATCTTCTCCATGCTCGGTGAGAAAGAGCTCCGCTCCGACACGAAGCAGCACATGCATGCCATGCATCTGAAAGCGAAGTGCGCTTTTGCGCGTTCGGTGCGTCTGTTTGTCTTTGTCAAGCGCTTCGGTCTGTGTTGAGCAGCGGATGGGTGTGTTTGCAGCTTCAACACCCTCAACTCGGGTTTGCAATGCTATTCAGACGCTTTATGTGCATGAGCTGACAAAATCTGGTTATCTGCTTGCTGTTAAAGGAACAGTTCAGCCAAAAATGTATATTCTGCCATTAACTACTCACTATCATGGCTGTATGACTTTCTATCTTCACTGAAAAACAAAAGGAGATGCACAATTTCCAAGCCTCTCTGTATCCATTCAGTGAAAGTGGAAGGTCAGCAGTGACTGTCAAGCTCCAGAAAGAGCAAAAATGCACCTCTGAAGCCATAAAATTAAACATGTTAAACTTAAAGCTATACATTTTCACCTTAAATGACATGAAGCTTGCTTCGTTTGGTTATCGGAAGGAAAAACAAGGCAAGACAGCATGAGAAAAAGTTAAACAAGGAGTAGAATTAAATGGAAATTATTTCAAATATAATAAACGATTAAAAAACATTAACAAAATCACAAACATGCGAATAAATAAATTAATAAACAAACCTGCAATAAATAAATGAATTAATACATTTAAAAATATGAACAAAAATAAAATGCATAATAAAGTAAAATAAAATAAAAACAAATGCACAAGCCCTGCCAAAATATGAACACATTAATTAAAAATAATTATAATAAACATGCTTTAAGCATGCAAGTAAAACTAAATGTTGTTTTTTGTTATAAAAAAAATATTAGGCCTCTAACTGACCTGTTTCACTGATGTATGACTTAAAAATATGCATAATATTAAGTTCAATATTGTTTATGTTAAAATTCCATCCAAATGCATGAAAAAATTGTATGCAATTCAAATACAGAAATCTTAAATCTAGGTCTGAATATGTTTTGGAGTGGAAATGGTTGTGAATTATTGCTTGTAAAAAATGAAATGTATAAGGAATAAGTGGCACCAAATTAGTAGTCATGTGGCGCCATTAGAAAGAGCATCACTGCATAAAAATAGCACATAAAAGCTGCATTTACTCCTTAAAGAGTTGAATTCTCAGAGACGCTGAACAGAAGCAATGCACTGTGAAGCAGAAGATATCAGCAGCAGAGATCTGTCCGGACGCATGAGTGCACTGACTCTCTGTCTCACGCGTGTTTACTCAGCCATGCAGTCATACACTCATCTGTGCTGCACGGAGAACAGTTTGAGGACAGGATGAAATCAAAACTGACAGTGTTTACTTCTTTAAGTCAGATTATGAAAGTAAAATAGGTTGCGATCGCTGCTGGGTCATTCTGTGTCGAATCAACCGAAGTTCAGAAATGTCCCCTGCTAAAATTTCTGAATCTATTAGTATTTTTTCTGTAGAAAGAAAACAAGAAATATGATAAAAACTAAAAAATTAAATGCTATTGAAGAATAATTACTGCGTAATACACTATTTTGTAGACAGAGGATCGTCAAAATGATGATTTTCATCTGAGATTTAAAGCCAAATAACAGGACAGTAAAATGACTTTAGAAAGATTGCAGTATCATTTTGTTATTTTTACACAGATTGTTAGGTCTATAAATCTGTTGACGTTAGCAATCTTTGTGGCATTATATGCTAATGGTAAAACATGGTAAAAGCACTTTTCTTCCAAAAAGCTTTTTTTTTTTCATCAACGTTTGCATGCATGTAGCTCAAGAATTATTAAAGATATCTGAATATCCTTTCAAATAACAAACTTTGCTTTTGGTATCTTCATTTTTAAGGCCATACATGATTCACTTCCAGAGATATGGGGGATCTCAATGTGGCTCCAGGAGTGAATTGCTAAATTGTGCACATTTTCAGTGGTCAAAAACCAAATGTGCACTTCTTTAAAAAAAGGAATGTCTGAAGAACAGAAAATGTTGACGCTAGAAATATATCTTGTTTCCCTCTATCAAAACGATTGCATGGAACATACCTATCCGAGTGCCAAAAATATTCTTTTTCCGAAGTTTGCATGCCTGTAACTCGAGAAGTATTAAAGGGATCTCAATATAATTTCACATTCTGGTTCTTAGCAGACTTTTTTCTTTTGCTATCCTCATTTTTAAGGGGTGTTTGCTATCCCTCTAGGGGTGCCGGTGTCCTGCAGAGTTTAGCTCCAACTTGCCTCAACACACCTGCTGGTAAGTTTCTAGTATGCCTGTAAGAGCTTGATTAGCTGCTTCAGGTGTGTTTAATTGGGGTTGGAGCTAAACTCTGCAGGACACCGGCCCTCCAGGACCGAGTTTGGGCACCCCTACCCTATATGATTCAATCCTATAAATATGGAGATCTCGATGCACAAAATGTCAAATTATAAAAATTTTCAAATAGTCATTTTGATCCACTTCTACAAAATAGCGAATTACTCTGTAAAAAAATACATCCATGATATTTAATATTTTGGCTTTCTTCATCATTTATGTATTCCTTTCACCAGAAAAAAGATCAAAATCAACATTTTTAGCCGGGGACCTCTGGTTGAGTCGACACAGAATGACCCTGTAGCATGCTGAGCTTGAGTTTACTGCACTCTTATTATTATGATAGATGCTCAAATTGTGGGCCTGAAGGTATATTTCTGAATGTTGAACTCGCTGTGGCCTCTGGAGGAGTGTGACAGATGTGAAAGGTGCACACACACACACACACACACACACGAATCACTAAGTTGTTTTGGTTTTTCTGAGCGTCTCTGGAGGTTCTTCTGCTGCTGACGGGAGATTTTAATACCCCGGAGTCACTGGCTGGCACATGTACACTTCATCATGAGCTTGAGCTCAGGTGTGACTGGGGATTATTTTCTT
The DNA here is from genome assembly GCF_001515645.1 of Sinocyclocheilus grahami. Classification (NCBI taxonomy): domain Eukaryota; kingdom Metazoa; phylum Chordata; class Actinopteri; order Cypriniformes; family Cyprinidae; genus Sinocyclocheilus; species Sinocyclocheilus grahami. Next base: position 231,259 of record NW_015505615.1, on the reverse strand, counting down.
CAGGAGTCTGTGGGCTGTTTGTCTGGTCTGAAATGTTCTTGTGTTTGTGTAGGAATAGTTTTGTAGACTCTATTGCATGTGCTCTGTTGATTTGTGGTTATAGATTAACCTTTGTCAATTGCTTTCTTATGAAATTTTGTTCTGTGAAGCAACACACTTCATTCCCTCTAATGCTGCGCTCACGTCTCGTCAGAAATACCGTAATTGCGAAACAACAACTTGTTACAACATAGAAATTGTTAGTTTTTGTGGCAACACTCATGACGCCAAAATGCATCCAAAAACTATCACTAAAGATGTTTGCATTAATTTAAACTTGAAATAGAGTGGAAAATTAATTATTTTTGCAATGCCAAAAAAATGGTAATAAAATTACACTTAATTACAGGTTATGAATCAAAAGTAATGCAGTGATACAGAAATACTTAGCAATTTATATAATATACTTTTCACATTAAGTTCATGAGAATTGATGTGAAATTAATGATACTAAAATAGGCTTTTAAGTGGCTTTCATGAGATCCAACCCTTTAAAAAAAAAAAAAAAAAAAATTTAGTTGGATATGCTGCTACACATGATTTGGGCATTGGATAATTTTTGTTTTTGAGTATTTCGATCATTATGTGATGTACGTTGTAACTGTGTACATACAACTTGTGCGTTCAACAAAGACATTAATGTTTTTTTTTTTTTATAAAAATATTGGTTGGATATATTTCATGCAAGATCTTTAAATCAATGTATTTATTTAAAATGCAAAATGTGTAGGAATTCCAATAAAATTTCCCACTTGGAATAGCTTTCCTTTTGTCATGAAATACTTGTATAACATCTTACTGCTTTTTTGGTCAAATATAATCCCTTTTACAAGGAAATTTGCGGTGCCAAAGGGCACTTCGGAGAGAAAACAATCATGGCCGCCATATTGAAGGGTCGTTCCAAACCGAAGTGCTCAAAACTCCTTTGGAATTAAGGATTTCGAAGGGTACAACTGATGGACACTTCGGGCTCCCATGATCCTTTGCGCAGATTCTTTGCATGTTGACGGCGCCTCCGTGTGGGCACGTGATGATGACGCAGAAGGGCACTTCAATGAACAGTTGTTTGGTCCCCTATGCCCTTCAACCCTTCAAAGCTCTCACACCGGAGGGTAAACTCTTTGAAGGGATTAGGGCGTTGGGATGAGCCCTTCCGAATGGAACGCAGGGATAGTCCGTTTTATCTACTTTGTAGAAGTGCACAAAATTTGTCCTTTTCTAATGATGTAATTTCCTGTTTTCAGGCATGGTGCAGAAGTTGGACCAGAAACTTCCGGTTGCCAACGAGTACCTGCTGTTGTCCGGTGGGGTCCGGGAAGGCGTGATTGACATGGATCTGGATGAGTTGACGGTATATGCGCGGGGAGCTGATTACGACATGGACTTCACGTTACTGGTTCCCGCGCTCAAACTCCACGACCGAAACCAGCCGGTCACGCTAGACATGCGTCACTCGGCGCTCTGCCACTCCTGGCTCAGCCTGCGTCTGTTTGATGAGGGAACCATCAACAAGTGGAAGGACTGTTGCACTGTTGTAGACCATGTTAACGGCGCTACCAATTACTTTTTCTCACCCACGCTGGTTGCCGACTGGTTCTACGAATCCATTAGTATGGTCCTGGCGGAGATTCAGAAGAAGCCGCAGCGTGGCGTCCCGCGGGTCGAGAAGGTCGAGCGCAACGCAACCGTCATCTCCATCATTTTGGGCGTCGGAGGCAGTCGGATGCTGTACGACGTGGTTCCAGTAGTGTCATTCAAAGGCTGGCCAGCGGTGGCCCAAAGCTGGCTAATGGAGAACCATTTTTGGGACGGGAAAATCACGGAGGAGGAAGTGATTAGCGGGTTTTATTTGCTGCCTGCTTGCTCTTCTACAGGCCAGAAGGAAAACGAATGGCGCTTGTCGTTTGCGCGCAGCGAGGTGCAGCTGAAGAAGTGCATCTCTGCGAGTCTCATGCAGGCGTACCAGGCTTGTAAAGCTCTGATTATTAAGCTTCTCTCTCGACCCAAAGCCATCAGCCCGTATCACCTGCGCTCGCTCATGCTTTGGGCCTGCGACCGCCTGCCGCATACGTACTTGGCACAGGAAGATTACGCCGCGCACTGTTTGCTTGGGTTGATCGACGACTTGCAGCACTGCTTGGTGAATAAGACCTGCCCTAATTACTTTATCCCGCAATGCAACATGCTAGAGCATCTTAGCGATGACATGGCCATGCTGCATGCTCGCAAGTTGTCGTCAGTTCGCTCTGACCCAGCAGAACACTTGCGGAGCGCGATCGAGCATGCAAAAGCCGCGTCGCGGCTCACGCTTGAGCTCCAGTGGCGCGGAGGAAGCTCAAACCTGTCATCCCCTCTGTCGGACACCGGAGCCGATCAGCAACCAGATGACCGGCTCGCGAAGAAACTCCAGCAGCTGGTCACGGAGAATCCTGGGAAGTCCATCTCAGTCTTCATCAACCCAGACGATGTCACACGACCTCACTTTCGCATTGATGACAAATTCTTTTAAAGCCACGCTTATTGATCAGATTGGCTGTTGACTGGGAACAAGCTCACTTTCGCATTAATGATAAATTTTTCTGAAGCCACACCCACTGATCTGATTAGGCGCTGGCTGCAAACAACATCATGCAACCTAATTTTTTAATCCATAACAAATTATTTTGAAGCCACGCCCTCTGATCTGATTGGGCACTGGTTGCAGATGACCTTACATTTGCATTGATGACAAATTCTTCTGAAGTCATGCCTCCTGATCTGATTGGGTGCTGACTGTGCTCACTTTCACATACATGATACATTTTTCTGAAGCCACGCCCACTGATCTGATTGGGTACTGGCTGCAGACGACCCCATGCAACCTTACTTTTGCATTGATCAATTTTTTTCTGATCTGATCTGACGAGTTCACTTTTGCATTAATGACATTCTTCTGAAGCCACGCCCTCTGATCTAATTGGGTGTTGGCTGCAGATGACCTGACATTTGTATTGGTGACATTCTTCTGAAGCCACGCCCACAATCTGATTGGGCGCTGACTGCAGATGATGTTACACGAACTCCCTTTCGTATCGATTATAAATTCTTCTCAAGCCACGCCCAATGATCTGACTAGGAGCTGACAACCTCACTATAACATTAATTATAAATTATTCTGAAGCCACACCCTCTAATCTGATTGGGTGCTGACTGCGGACGACCTCACTTCGCATCAGTGGCATTCTTCTGAAGCCACGCCCCCTGATCTGATTGGACGCAGTTTTTAAAAAAAAAAATTTTTCTTTGTGTTTTTAATGAGTCCCAGAAGCAGGAAGCCGTGTGTTTTGCACAGCGCCGGAGATGTTAAACACTTCAGGCTCTGAATATGATGTTAAAAATGGACATGATCCTGTTTCACTGCTGCCAGTTTGAAGTCGTGTTCACGTATCTGTTCCTCCCCATTATGGACGCCGAGCTTTTACGGGAAGGATAGAGAGAGCGGAAGATTTATGGAAGGATGTGGGGTGAGGACGGTTTGTGGAAAACAGGAAACCCATAGCTCCACTCAGAAGTGCAATTAGACAGTGTGTTTATACGCTTTACTTGTAAGTAACTGTAACATGATATTGTAAACACGCTATTTTAGACACCATCATTTCACATTCACACTTACAGAAGAACTTTATTCTCACAAACTGCACATTGAGACTCCAAAAATACACACAAGCACACGCACCTGTGATGATTAACACACAGTCTCTTGGGGTGAATCTCATGAAAACATTTCCTTGTAACATTTGACCCCCCCCCCACACACACACACACAAAAAAAATATGTATAATTATATTTTGCATTAAGATTTTAAACACATTTTAACCCTAAATTGCTTTTAAGTTTTTATTTTTAAATTCTCATTAGATTCTCATTACTCTAATACAGTGATTTATTTATTTTTTTAAATAAGCCTACATTAAAGATCATACATCAAATAATATTGCAGTTGAAATAATATCTCTTTTTTTTTGCATTGCATCAATTAGAATTACAAGGTAAAATGTGCTTGTCATGAAAAATCTTGGTCCTAGTGGCTTTTAAATTCCTTTCATGAGATTCACTCCTTGAAAAAAAATCTAAACAGAAAATGTATTTGTCTGTGTTTTTATATATATACAGTATGTGTGTGTGTGTGTGTGTATATATATATATATGCTGCTAAACATGATGGGTGCATTGGATAATTTGTTTTTGTAATAATTTGAGTATTTTGATCATGTGATGTGCTCTGCTGTAATTAATCTGCCCATTTCTCCCAGTTAGACCAATCAGCCTCACCCAATCATGTGATCTTTGCATGTGATTGGTTGGAGGGACGGATCAGAACAGACCAAACGTGAATCTTCGAGCTCTACAGGGACCAATCGTAATGCCTTATCACACAAATCAACCAATGGGGTGTTTTTATTCTGATTAAGTGGATCCTAAAGACTCTTTTACAGCCCAACCGTGTGTTTCTCTTTATATCTGAATCGGGACATATCAGAAATAAACCGAACGTGTTGATTTATTTTAACTGTCGTCATTAGGCTAATGTCTACGAGAATTGTGTGTACATGTTATTCTTATGCTTGATAAATATCTAACATGCCAGCGGGCTTATGGACACCTCAGCAAAATAACATATCTGCTCTGGATCAGTGTTGCATTGCATTTTAAACTTGTGTTTGGTAAATAAAGCTGTACAGAAATGCAAAAGTGTAAGACTTTGATTATTCTGTTTCGCAACTCCAAAATGACCTAAAATATGTTTATTTATTTTTTAGTATAAAAATGCAGATCCTATTGAGATTCAGAAGTTTAAGTAAGACTTCTTCCAAAAGAGTTTTTGGAAGAAGTCTTTTCTGTTCACCAAGGCTGCATTTATTTGATCAAAAACTGTAAATACAGCAATACTGTGAAATATTATTACAATTCAAAATAGCTAATTTCTGTGTGAATATCTGTTAAACTGTAATTTATTGCTGTGATCAAAGCTGTATTTTCAGCATCATTACTCCAGTCTTCAGTGTCACATGATCTTCAGAAATCA
>NW_015505615.1:211609-222097 GCF_001515645.1 Sinocyclocheilus grahami | reverse complement strand
CCCCCCCCCCACACACACACACACAAAAAAAATATGTATAATTATATTTTGCATTAAGATTTTAAACACATTTTAACCCTAAATTGCTTTTAAGTTTTTATTTTTAAATTCTCATTAGATTCTCATTACTCTAATACAGTGATTTATTTATTTTTTTAAATAAGCCTACATTAAAGATCATACATCAAATAATATTGCAGTTGAAATAATATCTCTTTTTTTTTGCATTGCATCAATTAGAATTACAAGGTAAAATGTGCTTGTCATGAAAAATCTTGGTCCTAGTGGCTTTTAAATTCCTTTCATGAGATTCACTCCTTGAAAAAAAATCTAAACAGAAAATGTATTTGTCTGTGTTTTTATATATATACAGTATGTGTGTGTGTGTGTGTATATATATATATATATGCTGCTAAACATGATGGGTGCATTGGATAATTCGTTTTTGTAATAATTTGAGTATTTTGATCATGTGATGTGCTCTGCTGTAATTAATCTGCCCATTTCTCCCAGTTAGACCAATCAGCCTCACCCAATCATGTGATCTTTGCATGTGATTGGTTGGAGGGACGGATCAGAACAGACCAAACGTGAATCTTCAAGCTCTACAGGGACCAATCGTAATGCCTTATCACACAAATCAACCAATGGGGTGTTTTTATTCTGATTAAGTGGATCCTAAAGACTCTTTTACAGCCCAACCGTGTGTTTCTCTTTATATCTGAATCGGGACATATCAGAACTAAACCGAACGTGTTGATTTATTTTAACTGTCGTCATTAGGCTAATGTCTACGAGAATTGTGTGTACATGTTATTCTTATGCTTGATAAATATCTAACATGCCAGCGGGCTTATGGACACCTCAGCAAAATAACATATCTGCTCTGGATCAGTGTTGCATTGCATTTTAAACTTGTGTTTGGTAAATAAAGCTGTACAGAAATGCAAAAGTGTAAGACTTTGATTATTCTGTTTCGCAACTCCAAAATGACCTAAAATATGTTTATTTATTTTTTAGTATAAAAATGCAGATCCTATTGAGATTCAGAAGTTTAAGTAAGACTTCTTCCAAAAGAGTTTTTGGAAGAAGTCTTTTCTGTTCACCAAGGCTGCATTTATTTGATCAAAAACTGTAAATACAGCAATACTGTGAAATATTATTACAATTCAAAATAGCTAATTTCTGTGTGAATATCTGTTAAACTGTAATTTATTGCTGTGATCAAAGCTGTATTTTCAGCATCATTACTCCAGTCTTCAGTGTCACATGATCTTCAGAAATCATTCTAATATGCTGATTTGCTGCTCAAGAAACATTTCTGATTGTTACCAATGTTGAACACAGTTGTGCTGCACAATATTTTGATATTTAAACCCATTTTAACCCTAAATTGCTTTTGAGTTGAAAAAAAAAAAATTTCTCATTGCGTTCTCATTACTGTAATACAGTGAATTTAATAAGCCTAAATTAAAGACATCAAATAATATTGCAGTTTATTTTTGTGGAAACTGATGCATTTTATTTTTCAGGATTCTTTGATGAATAAAACGTTCAAAAGAACAGCATTTATTTGAAATAGAAATATTTTGTGGCATTACAAATGTCTTCGCTGACACTTTTAACTTATTTAATGCATCCTTGCTGAATAAAAGTATTAATTTCTCACAAAAAAAACGTTTGTGAGATTAATAGACGGCAATATCAACTGCTTTTGTCCCTTTCTTTGACTCATTATGTAATCAGTCTGCCAGAAGCTGCTATATTTATACACAAAATTTAATTGCAAGAATGACATCAGTGTTGCATGCAATCATTTGAAGCATTTAACCTCCTGTTATTTGAACAGTTGGCTATATATGAGCAACCGCAGTGTTCGATTCCTACTGAATCAAAATATAGAGCTATATTGCTTCTCCAGCAACTCGTGTAGTTAGAGAGCGTCGTCAGGGATCATAACCCACACACTGTCAGCTAAATGCTCTTTTACTACTGTATTAAAAGCTCTGACGCTGTAGAAGAAACATTTGGATGGAGTTTTTCCTCCAGGAGCTCAGCTCAGCTAAAGTGCTGCGACAGAGAATTACAGATGTGTGTTAGAAAGGTAAATGCTGAGAAGTTTATCAGTACAATAGAATACCTCTTTGTGTACGGCTCAGGATGATGGTACGCTGTGTGTGTGAATGCTGAGAGCTGTTGTTATATCTTGCTGACCTGAGGAAGGTGGAGTTTCAAAGTCTTCTGCGCACATTTAGATGTGACACACCTGCTTATTCAGTTTTGCTTAAGCAGGTGAATACCAAAATAATCCAGTGCAGTTTTATATGTGAGTTTGCGCGGGCCACGCCAGGTTTTTGCCATCTCAGCACCTGTCTGTCCACCTGCGACTTAACCACCGTTGTGTGTGTGTGTGTGTGTGTGAGTGAGAGAGAGAGAGAGAGAGGATTTCTTGACACAAAGATTTTTAACATAAGAGCAGTGCAGTCATTTGTAACTTGAATATGCCATGCTTTTGCATCCATATGGAAAAAAAAGTATTTTCAAATATATTTCAAAAGATGTTTTAAGATATATTTTCGGGCATTTTTGTAAAATTTTAAAAATGTTTTTGTAATTTTATATACATTTAAAATGTATTTTGTCCTCCATATATTTTCAATCCAGGAAAATACATTCACATCTGAAGAAAAATGTTATTAAAAAAAACAAAACATTATTAAATCATTATGTAGTTTTAATCTATATAGGCTATTCCATCCACATTTGCATTTAGCCAAAATAGGCTACTGTAAGAATGGAAATTAATTTTCTTAACTTCTAGTCTTGCAGTATGTTCTTCATGGAACCATTAATGCCAATAATTTATATTTTTGTTGGCAGTAGTGACTAAAACCAATTTACCATAGTGTTACTCTCATTTTACTGTAAAATAAAGTAAAAAAAATTCTAATAAATAATCAAATAAATAAATCCCATTATATTTTGCTATTTTGAACCGGTTGTATTTGCAAATCAGATTAAAAGGCATAGGCTAATAAATATGGCAATCATCAATTATCTTCTTTAAAGTCTTTAAAAATAACAATTAAATAACTTTAAATTAAATAATAATTATATTATTTGGCGCTTAAATAAAAATAATAATTAAATAACTTTAAAAATTGTACAGATTTGCATTTACCAACATCTGAGAAATTGAACAGTTTTAACCCTGTAGGCTGTTTTTATGGACTCTTTATAATATTGCGTGTACATTTTATTTCGTATTTACTTATTAGTATTTTTATTAAGCTTTATTTACTTATTTTTTATATTGGTGCTATGCAAATAATTATATATTTGTTAGGATATATATTTTATAAATTATAATACTTTTTTTATATAGTAAACACAAACGTAAACGTAAATAGATATAGGCTATATGCATACTTTTGCAGTATATAATAATAATTATGTATTTGATACTACATATAGTTATATTTTTATTATCATTTGAATTGTAATCTTTATTATCCATTCTTACTGAAAAATAAAAAAATAACTACAGCCATAATAAAACCACTAATGCCAACAGTGGGGCAAAGGATCTCTTAAAATATTTTTAATTGCTCTATATGAATTAATATTAATATAGGGAGTCGCCTATACCGTGATGATACAATCTGACATCGTTTGCATCATTCGGTGAGGCTGATCAGAGCATCACATGACACCTGCGCCGACGTTACGCCCGTGTGTCTGATAGCGGCGGAGCTGCGGTAGCTCCCGGTAACGGCGCGCGGAACGAGCCCCGGTCAGACACACACTCGCGCGCTGCAGCATCTACAGCACACACCGCCACGCCCGTGATTCCGCTGTCGCCTCAGCACCGGACGGCGCGTGAAGTGATCGACAGCTGCTCTCACGTGACAGTCGATGTTGACGGGAGCCAGGAACCGACGCGAAGCGGACGGACGCAGCGAACAGCGTGTTTTCTTCATCGGCATCTTCATCATCCGTGACCGACTGCAGCGCGGCGGGAGATGGAGAGCAAAGACAAGAGCGCCGGTGAGCGACTGACGTCATTTCATGGACAGTGCTCTGTGTGCGCGTGTGTACATGTGTGTAAGAGTGTGTGTGTGTGTGTGTGTGTGTGTGTACACATGAGTGTGTGTGTGTGTGTGTACACACATGAGTGTGTACACACATGAGTGTGTGTGTGTGTGTGTACACACATGAGTGTGTGTGTGTGTGTGTGTAAGTGTGTGTGTGTACACATAAGTGTGTGTGTGTACACATGAGTGTGTGTGTGTGTGTACATGAGTGTGTGTGTGTGTACATGAGTGTCAGTGTGTGTGTACACATGAGTGTGAGTGTGTGTGTACACATGAGTGTAAGTATGTGTGTGTGTGTGTGTACACATGAGTGTAAGTGTGTGTGTGTGTGTAGACTGCGGTACTCAGGTCTGCTGTCCTGATGTGGTCTGGGGTGGCGGGTGTGTGTGTGTGTGGGTGTTTATATGTGATGCTCATCAGATGTCAGGTGTGTGTGTGTGTGTGTGTGTGTGTTATTCATCTGCAAATGTTGTGTTAAAACATCCTGATGCAGCAGAAATGCCTCGCGAATGGGGTTCGGCCAGAGAAGGGTGGACTTCCTCCACACATCACATCCATCACAGTCCTGGGCGCGCGTGTGTGTGTGTGTGTGTGTGTGTGGCAGCGAGCTGTCGATACATGGCGTTCCTTCACATGTTGAGACACCTGTCTGCATCATACAGCATGTTTTCGTGAGTGTTTTGGGTGTAGCTGTGATTGTTTTCGTCTGTTAACATCAGTTTATGATTTCAGCAGAAGTACAGATGGCATGTGATGATGTTCTTCCATGCAGTCTTCGACATTCAGGACAGGTCGCGCTTTCACTTTACTGCACCTGAACGTTCAGAGGAAATATATGGAGTGTGTAGGACTATTTGGGATGTGCCCTATGGCATGGCATAACCCTCAGTCTAGTTACTGCACCTGAGTGTGTTGCTGTGTTTTATGGCCCAGTGTTCAGCACTATTAAATGGATTTGGGTCAGTCTGAATCTGATGTTCGTATGTGCGGTAAATACAGCGGCCCCAAAACCCATATAGACTCTCAAAAAAGGTTCTTTATTGGCGTCTGTGGTTCTGTGAGGAACCTTTGGAAGTTTGCGTTGCACAAAAGGCTCTTTATAGTGGAAAAAGGTTCTTCGAAATGGTTGTTGCACTCTTCAAAATATTTATTCATCATGCGTGCTAAATATTGTGCAACCAAATGCTGCAGGATTTTCTCTTAATTTTTTGCATTGACTTTTCAAATCAAGTAATTGCTGTGGCATTGATTTTTAGCGAATGTATGAAGCAAGTTATGCCCAAAACATGCAAGTGCATGAACACAAGTTTGTTTTCAAGAGTTGCTGTGTTCATAAACCTTATTTTTTAACGTGAAGCAAGCTAAACAAGCTCTTTATAGGCATCGATGGTTCCATGAAGAACCTTTAACATCCATTGCATGAAAAGGCTCTTTATAGTGGAAAAATGTTCTTCAAGGAAGTAATGGTTCTTCTAAGCTTCTTTGTGACACTCATACACTCTTAAAACTGCAAGTCACACTCAAAAATGCTTGAATGTCAAGGCTATAATTAGATGCAAAATATCAAATGTGCAACCAAATGCTGCAGGATCTTTTCTTAGAACTAACTTTCGCATTGACTTTTCAGATGAATTAATTGGTGCGGCAGTGATTTTTAGATGTATGAAGCAAGTTATGCTCGAAACACGCAAGTGCATGAATGTAAGTTTGTTTTCATGTGTTCTATCCACCTTCTTTTTTTAATGCTGAGGCAAGCTACAATCTTTAAAGCAGGTTCTTTATTAACATTGATGGTTCTGTGGAGAAACTTTAACGTCCATAGAAGCTTTCCATTGCACAAAAGGTTCTTTATAATGGAAAACGGTTCTTCAAATAGTTTTTCACTCAAGAAAACAATGGTTCTTCTAAGAACTGATCACTGCATGTTCGTTGTGGAGCCCAAAATGTTTTTTACACTCTTAAAGTCACTCATGTCACTCAAAAATGTCTAATTAGATACAAATGATCATGCATTCAAACAAAATGCTGTTTTGACTTTTCAAATCAGTTAACTGGTGAAGTAGTGATTATTTTAAGATGCATGAAGCAAGTTATGGCCGAAACAAGTTTGTTTTCATGAGTTGCTGCATTCTATTCAGCATATAAAGTCACACTCAAAAATACTTGAAAGTCTATAATTAGATCCGAAATATCAAGCATTCAAACAAATGCTGCAGTCTTGACTCAGAACTAAGTTTTTGCGTTTACTTTGCAAATGAGTTAGTTGGTGTGTCAGTGATTCTTAGTGTATGTATGTGGTCAGTTATGACCGGAACATGAAAGTATGTGAACAAACATCATTTCAAGTGCATTTTCATGAGTTGCTGCATTCTAGCATCATATTTTTAAATTGCTATCTATGGTTCCTTGAAGATCATCCATTGAAAATGTTTATACTCATAAAAAATAAAAGTTCCAAAAGGGGGTTTTCACGGTGATGCAAGAACCATTTTAAGTTCCCCAAAGAACCTTGACGTGATCAGTTCTTAAAAGAGCCATTTTTATAACTTTGAAGACATTTTAATAATCTGAAGAATGTTTTTCCACTATGACTAACCTTTTGTGAAATGGAAAGATTCCATGGATGTTAAAGGTTATTCATGGACAGAAGGCTCTTTATAGTAGACAAAGTTTTGTCAGATGTTCTTCACACAAGAAAAAATGGCTCTTTTTAAGAATGTTCACCAAAAGGTTCTTTGAGGAACCAAAGATGGTTCTTCCATTGCACTGCATGAATCACATTTACCATTAAACAATTTTAAAGAAGCTTTAAAATGTCCAAATTCCTTGTCAATATCTATAACACGTATTAGATCAAAAGGGTGCTTCTACTAAATACTGAGCAAAGGGTGCTCAGTATATCAGAAAGTGATATTTCCGTTTTTCTTTTTTAATAAATCTGCAAAAATGTCAACAATTCTGTGTTTTTCTGCCAATATGGGGTGCTGTGTGTATATTAATGAGGAAAAAAATTAACTTAAATGATTTTAGCAAATGGCTGCAATATAACAAAGAGTGAAAAATTTAAGGGGGTCTGAATACTTTCCGTACCCACTGTATATCCTTAACAGTGCACTGAGAAGGAAGGTTCGATGGCGATTGTATATGTTGATCCGTGTGTTTGTAAACTGATAGTTAGTCGGGTGATGCTCGCAATTGATTTTTTCTCGGAACTTAACAGGTAGCCAGTGCAGAGACTGTAAAATTGGGGTAATATGATCATATTTTCTTGACCTGGTAAGGACTCTAGCCGCTGCATTTTGGACTATCTGTAGCTTGTTTATTGAAGATGCAGGACAACCACCTAGCAGTGCATTACAATGGCAGACAATAAAGCTAAACACTGGATGTCATTCTATTCCTTTGCAGTCTGAATGGTTCTTTATTGTGCCTCAGCGTCATTTAAGGTCAGAGGGTGAATGTTATATTTAGCTAGTCTGAGACTTTTCGCAAGTCCACATCGCAGCTTGTTCTAGCCAAAAACGCCCACTTAGACAGGAAGAGTTCCCAGACTGCTGCAACCAGCATCACCACATGAAGTCTGATGTTTGATGCACTTACTGGATATCTAGTTTACTTACTACTATGTCAGACTCAGACAAACAAAAATACTATGGTTGGTCACTTTACATGTTAGTCTGATTGTCAGAAGTGGGTAGTTCTTGATCCAAATAAGCTCAGAAGTGGACCAGACTTTATTAATTGTCAGAAATCGTGGTTAAGCAAGACTATAATGATCTAAACAGAGACTTTAGATGGGTATGTACAGGATAACATGTGTGCTGCTGTGCCAGTGATGGCTGGGAAATGGCGGGTCACCTGAGAGCACTTTGTTTACCATCTCTCAGGGATTTAAAGGTGCAGTGTGTCATATATACACTAGCATTCAATACTACAGTTTAATCAAAAATACAGAAAAAGCTGTAATATTGTGACTATTACAATTTAAAATAACTGTTTTCTTTGTGAATATACTGTAAAGTGTAATTTATTGCTGTGATCAAAGCTGTATTTTCAGCATCATTCCTCCAGTCTTCAGTGTCACATGATCTTCAGAAATCAGTATAATATGCTGATTTGCTGCTCAAGAAACATTTCTCATTATTATCAATGTTGAAAACAGTTGTGATGCACAATATTTTTGCAGACATGGTGATACATTTTATTTTTAAGGATTCTCTTTTGTAATATTATAAATGTCTTTACTGTCACTTTTGATCAGTTTAATGCATCCTTTAATGAATAAAAGTATTCATTTCCCTAAAAAATACATGGTTTTGAATGGTAGTGTATGTATGAGATGGCTCATTTAAGACAGTGTTGGTGTTGTACAGTAGTGATATGTATCAGGGTGTTTGTTAAGTGTGTTTGCATGATTTTATCAGCAGGTGGCGTTATACAGTGATAGAGAGAGAGAGAGAAAACCTCCATCACAGTGATTTACTGCTGCAGGTGCATCAGAGACACACGCAGTGAAAACATTAAACCGTTAAAATCTAAGTATTAATACACACAGAAACACGTATAATTGTGTTCTCTATTTTTCTGTCGTTAATGAAATCATTGATTTGTGTGTGTGTGTGTGTGTGTGTGTGTGTGTGTGTGTGTGTGCGTGCGTGCGTGCATGTGTTTTGCAACTTTACAGATCTTCTTTATGCACCAAGAGCTTGTAACACTCCAAAGAGAAAGGAAAACTTGAAATCGCATCATATGACCCCTTTAAACCTAATAGAAACAATAATAAGAAAATTATACAGAGTATGCTAATCTAAATAGGTATGTTTTTAATTGTGATTTGAATTGATACAAAGAGTCCAATTGACGAATGTGTGGAGGAAGAGAGTTCCAAAGATGTGGGGCAGAGCAGCTGAAGGATCTAGCCCCCATAGTACTAAGTCTAAATGTAGGTACTGTTAACATTGCAGTCTTTGAGGAACGAAGTGTTCACTGTTCAGGAAGGAGTATAGGGCAGAAGCAAGTCAGAGAGATATGTGGGGGCTAGGTTATGAAGCACTTTGAAAGTTAACAAAATAATTTTATAATTGATCCGGTGGGAAACAGGACGGCAGTGCAGCTGGATGAGGAGAGGTGTAATGTGGTCCGTTGATCTGGTGCGGGTAATGATCCTAGCTGCAGAATTTTGGATTGGTTGGAGACGATTAGGGCTGCACAATTAATCGAATTTCTAATATTGATTACAATTATGGATGCCACAATTACGTAATGAGGAACGAAGTGTTCACTGTTCAGGAAGGAGTATAGGGCAGAAGCAAGTCAGAGAGATATGTGGGGGCTAGGTTATGAAGCACTTTGAAAGTTAACAAAATAATTTTATAATTGATCCGGTGGGAAACAGGACGGCAGTGCAGCTGGATGAGGAGAGGTGTAATGTGGTCTGTTGATCTGGTGCGGGTAATGATCCTAGCTGCAGAATTTTGGATTGGTTGGAGACGATTAGGGCTGCACAATTAATCTAATTTCTAATATCGATTACAATTATGGATGCCACAATTACGTAATCATTCAAAGCAGCAATTAATCGTTCAAAGTCCGCTTATGTTATTTACACAAAATAATGATCTTTAAAAAAGCATCATATGACCCCTTTTTTTTTCTTTCTACATGTTCTCTTAAGGGTTTTCCCCATTATTTTAATTTTAGTTTTAGTATAACATTATAATACAATTCATACTTTGACTTTTTTATAATTTAAAGAAGAAACCAATCCAATGTATAGTTGACATTTGAGGCTTAATACTGTAGAAAATCACTAAAAGTTTTTCAGTTAAGTGTTTTCAGCTTGTTTATTTTCATATAATAATACGGCATGCAGTTGCATTAAACGATGGCATAAACATCATTCAGTGTAAATTGTGATAATCGTAATTAATAATCGCAATTACAATTTCAAGGGAATAATCGACAATTATGATTTTTGTCATAATTGTGCAGCCCTAGAGACGATGCAGAAATTACTTTGAGGTGCCAAATGAGGAAGGCATTGCAATAGTCTATATGGGAAGTGACCAGAGCATGGACAAGAACCTGTGTATTGTACTGGGAGAGGGATGGACGAAGTCTGGAGATGTTGCGGAGGTGGAAATATGCAATTCGAGTGATATTATTAATGTGAGGTCCAAAGGAAAGTGCATTATCCAAAATGACACAGAGACTTTTAACTTGAGAGGAGACAGGTATCGAAGAAGCATCAACTGGTATGGTGACGGGATGAGCTTTGGAGAGTGTGGCCCTAGAGCCAATGAGGAGAACCTCACTTTTATTTCCATTGAGTTTGAGAAGGTTGATTGACATCCAGTTGCTGATAGCTTGTAGACAGGAAGTGAGAGCAGAGGGA
>NW_015505615.1:206311-209922 GCF_001515645.1 Sinocyclocheilus grahami | reverse complement strand
ATGTGTAAATATTTGCATAATGCGCCGAAATGTGCACGCAAAGAAAGAAGGCGTGGTTTCAGTAACCGCAGTTAGTGTTGAACCAGCATGTCAGGGAAAACAAAACGTTTGAGAGAGGCGGGGCATAGAGGACCTACAATAATGTACAGCATTTGAAAAATAATGGGTTTTTTGAACATTAAAGCATGTCAACATATTCTGTTACACCAAATACACAAAATAATGATCTTTAAAAAAGCATCATATGACCCCTTTTTTTTTCTTTCTACATGTTCTCTTAAGGGTTTTCCCCATTATTTTAATTTTAGTTTTAGTATAATACAATTATACAATTCATACTTTGACTTTTTTATAATTTAAAGAAGAAACCAATCCAATGTATAGTTGACATTTGAGCTGTAGAAAACCAGAGCATGGACAAGAACCTGTGTATTGTACTGGGAGAGGGATGGACGAAGTCTGGAGATGTTGCGGAGGTGGAAATATGCAATTCGAGTGATATTATTAATGTGAGGTCCAAAGGAAAGTGCATTATCCAAAATGACACAGAGACTTTTAACTTGAGAGGAGACAGGTATCGAAGAAGCATCAACTGGTATGGTGACGGGATGAGCTTTGGAGAGTGTGGCCCTAGAGCCAATGAGGAGAACCTCACTTTTATTTCCATTGAGTTTGAGAAGGTTGATTGACATCCAGTTGCTGATAGCTTGTAGACAGGAAGTGAGAGCAGAGGCAAGAAGAGTGGTATTTGGTTTTGTAGAAAGATAGAGTTGTTTATCATCGGCGTAGCAGTGAAAACTGATCCCAAAATGACGGAGAATATTGCCCAGAGGTAAAATGTAGATGATAAAAAGCATTGGTCCCATCACTGAACCCTGAGGAACACCATGAGTAACTGTGGCAATTTTTGATGCAACATTTTTTCCCTGGATGAAATATTTTCTATTATGTAGATACGACCTGACCAGGCTAGAGCATTATTAATGATCCCAATAGCAGTGTAAGGATGGTTTCCCTACGGTGGTTCAGGCTGTAGGATTGCCGAATGACTAAAGAAACGTTATCAGCACGATGGTATAAAACTGTACATTTCTAGTCTGTTACCACCCACTGCCACTTATACCAACGACGGAAATAAGCACAGTTAGAATAACTACATATGTGGGAGAGCGTTGCTATTGTGTGACTATTGTATTGCAATAGGTAGCACTTTAAGATTAACCTTGAATCAAGACTAGTTAGCACATAATTAATAATTGAAATGGTTTAATAACAATATTTTGTTATGGTTACACTTGAATTGGTTACAAAATAGATGAAGGATGGTAAAGCATAGTTAATTGTACCCAACATGTAAAATATTACCTGAGAGAAAGAGATAGAGAGAGGAAGAAAAAGAGGGAGAGAGGGCAGAGACCCAAGAAGAGCTCCAACAAAGAAAAGAGGCAGAAAAGGCAAGAGACAGAGCAACAGTTACAGTCCTCTTTTATCCCTTCCTTGACCATGTGACTAAAAACCAAATGTGAGACATTCAAACTGACCAATCAGCAGATTACAACTTCACCCACTGGGCAAAAGGTGTGACAATTAGCAGACCCCCGGTGTATACACATGTTGTCCTACAGGCCTTGATCACTATCACTACCTCTGTGCCTTCAGGAATTCCAAATGGCCCTTTTGTTACTGAAGATAGGTTGGGGACAGGAAAGCAGAAGTCTTTGATAATTTTTGACCTTACAGCAGCCAAACGTTCCAATTTCCGATTGAGTGGGAAATGGTGTCAAAAGCTGCGGTAAGGTCAAGAAGGATCAGAATAGAAAAGTCCATTGTCAGATGCAAGTAAAAGATCATTTGTAATTTTTACCAGAGCTGTTTCAGTGCTATGATTCTGGCGAAAACCTTACTGAAAAGGTTCATAGAGGTTATTGTTATGAAGGTGAACTTGAAGTTGAGTTGCTATAGTCCGTTCTAAAAGTTTAGTAATGAATGGAAGGTTGGAAATGGGACAGTAATTATTTGGGTCATTAGGATCCAAACCAGGTTTCTTAAGAACTGGGGTAACGGAAGCAGTTTTGAGAGATGTAGGACATGACAGTAAGTATGGAAGAGTTGATGGAAGAGTTGATTATAGACATTATGAAAGGTGCGATAGAGGGCAGACAGGTTTTAACCAGAACAGTAGGGAAGGGGTCAAGCATACAGGAGGTGTTCTTGGACTTAGAAATTAATCTCATGATTTCTTTGACTAATGGAGGCTGAAAAGTCGATGAGGTGGAGAATGATGGGTCCATTGTGGTAGTCCAGGGTAAACCGTAGACATTTTTTTTCTCACTTTGTATTTATTTGTGAGATTTACTACTAGCGATTTCTGAGAGAAGATTGTTTCAAAGTAAATCTACACTGAAAATGGTAGAAACAATTTTCACTCAGAAATTGCTGGTAAATTTAGCAAAACTGCAAATTACACAAATTAAACATCACATTTTGAAATAGAAAGACTGAAATAGTATTTTCCTGTTAAACATACTATAGTAATCTTTCTTTTATTTACAACGTAGAGTTTTTTTTTCACAGTTTAGGTAGTAAGCAACAATAAATATTTCACACAGTACTATGACTGTCAATTTTAATTTATCATCATGTCAGAACTTTTTTTTGCAATTTGAATCAAATTTTGTGTAGAATTATTTAAACTTTAGCACTTTCTTGGGTGAATCTTACAAAACGCTAAATGTCATATTTAAATAAGAAAAAAAATTCTGCTTGCTTTAGTGACATTTTTATTTTTTATTTTAAAGTTTATTTTCAAACAGTAACACAAAATATTAATGCAGTTTGTCTTTATTAACCCTATAAAGCCTATTATATCCTATTTGATACACAAATTAAGGCCTCTAAATGATCAAAACTTCAGTAGCACACAGTCTACTGCATGTCTTCTGTCGTCTGATTGATAGTTTAGAGTTTTTTTTATTAAGTCAAAGCTCTTTTAGTCTAATTGGACAAACGTCCACCTTCAGCTCGTGTTTGGCATGTCTTTTTGCTGTCGAATCTTTACTGATTTTTTTTAAAGGAAACGTAAGAATAATAGTAATATTTCCAGATGAACACTTACTGAAGCAACTTAGGTCAAAAATCATTTTAACAATGTATTTGTGACTCAAAAGGTCCCATAATTTGAAAAATAATAGTTTTTTCTTCAGTGCAAGTAGTTTAGAGCCCCCTGCTGGTCAGCAACAGCATCACAAACTTCCATTAAAAAATAAAAAAAAAATAAATAAAGTGACGTGACATGTGGCCATGTATGGTGACCCATACTCGGAATTAGTGCTCTGCATTTACCCATCCAAAGTGCACACACACAGCAGTGAACACACACAAACCGTGAACACCCACCTGGAGCAGTCGGCAGCCATTTATGCTGCGGCGCCCGGGGAGCAGTTGGGGTTTGGTGCCTTGCTCAAGGGCACCTCAGTCGTGGTATTGAAGGTGGGAGAGAGCGCTGTACATTCACCCCCCCCACCTACAATCCCTGCCGGTACGAGACTCGAACCCACAACCTTTGGGTTATGAGTCCGACTTTCTAACCATTAGGCCACGACTTCCCCATG
>NW_015505615.1:198055-206128 GCF_001515645.1 Sinocyclocheilus grahami | reverse complement strand
GTCAGAACTTTTTTTTGCAATTTGAATCAAATTTTGTGTAGAATTATTTAAACTTTAGCACTTTCTTGGGTGAATCTTACAAAACGCTAAATGTCATATTTAAATAAGAAAAAAAATTCTGCTTGCTTTAGTGACATTTTTATTTTTTATTTTAAAGTTTATTTTCAAACAGTAACACAAAATATTAATGCAGTTTGTCTTTATTAACCCTATAAAGCCTATTATATCCTATTTGATACACAAATTAAGGCCTCTAAATGATCAAAACTTCAGTAGCACACAGTCTACTGCATGTCTTCTGTCGTCTGATTGATAGTTTAGAGTTTTTTTTATTAAGTCAAAGCTCTTTTAGTCTAATTGGACAAACGTCCACCTTCAGCTCGTGTTTGGCATGTCTTTTTGCTGTCGAATCTTTACTGATTTTTTTTAAAGGAAACGTAAGAATAATAGTAATATTTCCAGATGAACACTTACTGAAGCAACTTAGGTCAAAAATCATTTTAACAATGTATTTGTGACTCAAAAGGTCCCATAATTTGAAAAATAATAGTTTTTTCTTCAGTGCAAGTAGTTTAGAGCCCCCTGCTGGTCAGCAACAGCATCACAAACTTCCATTAAAAAAAAAAATAATAATAAATAAAGTGACATGTGGCCAAGTATGGTGACCCATACTCGGAATTAGTGCTCTGCATTTACCCATCCAAAGTGCACACACACAGCAGTGAACACACACACACCGTGAACACACACCCGGAGCAGTGGGCAGCCATTTATGCTGCGGCGCCCGGGGAGCAGTTGGGGTTTGGTGCCTTGCTCAAGGGCACCTCAGTCGTGGTATTGAAGGTGGGAGAGAGCGCTGTACATTCACTCCCCCCACCTACAATCCCTGCCGGTACAAGACTCGAACCTGCAACCTTTGGGTTCCGACTCTCTAACCATTAGGCCACGACTTCCCCATGCAGTTTGATTTTGCACACAGACACAATTACAAACTCTGTTCCATGACGTCACTCATTCTCCCACAAACACACACGTTTACAGCTGCGTTTAACCCTGCGCTTCTTGTGCAGTTGAGCTCTGTGTGTGTGTGTGTGTGTGTGTGTGTGTGTGTGTGTGTGTTGAAGAATCCTCATGCTCAGCACTTTGAGTCTGTAAACAGTATTATAAATAGCTCTCGCTCTCAGTAACACCAACTAACACCAAACTCTCTTAATTACTTTTGATAGATCGTGGTTTGAGACCGACTTTCTAACCATTAGGCCACGACTTCCCCATGCAGTTTTACAAACTCGGTTCCATGACGTCACTCATTCTCCCACAAACACACACGTTTACAGCTGCGTTTAACCCTGCGCTTCTTGTGCAGTTGAGCTCTGTGTGTGTGTGTGTGTGTGTGTGTGTGTGTGTGTGTGTTATGAAGAATCCTCATGCTCAGCACTTTGAGTCTGTAAACAGTATTATAAATAGCTCTCGCTCTCAGTAACACCAACTAACACCAAACTCTCTTAATTACTTTTGATAGATCGTGGTTTGAGACCGTGTGTGTTAAAAGTAGTTACAGACACCATTACAGAGACACCACAGATGCACATGACATTTATAAAAGATCAGCTCATCAAAATAAAAACACGCATGACTAATAATGCTCACAAACTCTGCACAGAGACATTGGCTGTGTTCACAATAGCATACTGTACACAATATGCAGAGAAAATGTCTAGTAGACATTATATCCATCATGCAAAACCGGACAAGATATTAACAACATCTTAACTCATGTTGATTGATGCTGAAAATTTTAAATTTAATCGTTAATAACATTTTCCTCCATATATAAATGTGAAACAAATAATTATATATTATTTTACTTGCAAATTATTTATATGGCATCGTCATAGAAAGACAAATTGCATTTAATAAAGACAAATTGCATGACAAATAAATCTTAAAAATAAAACCTAACATAAAATAGGATTAAAGTAGGCTGGATATTTATTATGAAATATTATATTTGTGCTACATTTAATTTAGGCTGATTTTAATTCAGAGAAATTGTATTAAAATAGTGTTACTGTTTAAAAATAAAACCGTCCTAAAGTTAGCTGCATTTTTATTATGCAAATAATAATTTTATTGAAATATGACATTTAATGTTTTGTATTTTCATTTTGAAACACATTTCTGACAACAAATATTTTAATTTCAAAGTATTTATACACCAGTCATATTTTGTACTGTATTTAATTTACTTTATAATTATTTTTAATAAAGTGCAAATTGTATTTAATTTATATATATATATATAATATATAAATATGACACTTAATGTTTTGTAAGATTCCTCCAGAAAGTGACAAAGTTCAGACATTTCTGAACAAAATTGATGATAAAGATTTAATCTGGATGTAACAAGGCTATAGTACTGTGTGAATTATTTATTATTCCATACTGTAAACGGTTATTTTTCAAAGTAAAACACTATTAGAGTATGTTTTACAAGAAAAGACTATTTGAGTTTTTCTACTTCAAAATGTCATGTTTAAATTTAATGTTACTTGCCGTTTCTTTGTAATTGTGAAATTTACTAGCAACTTCTGAGTGAAAATTGTTTCTACACCAATTTTTTTTTCAGTTTCACAATATTTTTATAAAAATAATCAGCAGTATACAGTATTTAGTGCAAGTGTGCATTAAGCAGCATGCAGTAAGCAGTGCATTAGTATTGCATTCTGAACCACACACACACACGTCTATATTACAGAGAGACACACCCCTCTTAAACACACACAAACACACACAGGTTTGTTTTTGTGAATTGTGGGGACATGTTTCACAATATTTTTATAAAAATAATCAGCAGTATACAGTATTTAGTGCAAGTGTGCATTAAGCAGCATGCAGTAAGCAGTGCATTAGTATTGCATTCTGAACCACACACACACACACGTCTATATTACAGAGAGACACACCCCTCTTAAACACACACAAACACACACACATACGTCTCTATTACAGACAGACACAGCCCTCTAAAACACACACACACACACACAGGTTTGTTTTTGTGAATTGTGGGGACTCTCCATAGGCGTAATGGTTTTTATACTGTACAGACCGTATATTCTATTGCCCTACACCAAACTTACAGGAAACTTTCTGCATTTTTAGATTTTCAAAAAAACTCATTCTGAATGATTTATAAGCCTTTTGAAATATGCAGACACTCAAAATGTCCTCATAAATCACCTTCTCGTTGTAATACCTATGTCATACCCATGGCATTATACAAATTTGTGTCCTCATGAATCACAAAAACATGCACACTCACACACACTCACACACACACACACACACACACACATATGTCTCTATTACAGACAGACACGCCCCTCTAAAACACACACACACACACACACACACACATTTGCACAGGCAAATATCAGGGGTACACAGACGGTACACACACAGGTTTGTTTTTGTGAATTGTGGGGACATTCCAAAGGCGTAATGGTTTTTATACTGTACAAACCGTATTTTCTATTGCCCTACACCAAACTTACAGGAAACTTTCTGCATTTTTAGATTTTCAAAAAAACTCATTCTGAATGATTTATAAGCCTTTTGAAATATGCAGACACTCAAAATGTCCTCATAAATCACCTTCTCGTTGTAATACCTATGTCATACCCATGGCATTATACACGCCCCTCTAAAACACACACACACACACACACACACACACATTTGCACAGGCAAATATCAGGGGTACACAGACGGTCACTTGCTCGATCACACTGTTTTACAGCGAGAGACAGACAGACAGAAAGACTTAGACAGATTTTGAATAGATCAGACACACATTTACAGGTCTGGCAGCTTTAAACACACCGTTCACACACACTCAGACATGTGTGAGAGGCCATGACGCGTTACTGTAGTCTGTTCCACCGGCTGCTGTCTCACGGCAGTAAAGGAGAGGAGGACGATGAGGAGGAAGGACCGGTGAAGACCGTCAGCGCTGAACCCGGTCAGTCTCTCTGAAGTCATTAGAGCTGCATTAGAGTTAGACTGACTGACGCTAATGACTTTGTCCTTTTCTGATCCTGTTTGCAACGATTTCAGTGCATGTTCTTCTAAAGTAGTTGTCTTTTATTATCTTTCCCCAAACTTTCCCTGCTTCTGAAGTGATTTTTATTTTCTGCTGATGTAATTAAGGCTGTGTGGGTGTGCATGGAGAAATAATACTAATCAATAATATCACAACCTTATGATCACATTCTAATCAAATCCTGCTGGATAATGTAATGTTCCGCCCACATTACTTCCTGTTTAATATTCTAATTCTCTTCTACATTATTGTTCAAAAGTTGTGATTATTATTTTTTTTAATCAATACCTTTATTCAGCAAGGATGCATTAAATTGATCAAAAGTGACAGTATAGACATTTATGATATTACAGAAGATTATTATTTCAAATAAATTCTGTTCTTGTGAACTTTCTAATCATCAAAGAATCCTTAAAAACAACATGTATGACGGTTTCCAGCAGCACAACTGTTTTCAACATTGATAATAATCAGAAATGTTTCTTGAGCAGCAGATCAGCATATTATACTGATTTCTGAAGATCATGTGACACTGAAGACTGGAGGAATGATGCTGAAAATACAGCTGCACATCACAGAAATACATTACAGTTTAACAGAGATTCACATAGAAAACAGCTGTTTTACATTCTAATAATATTTCACAATTTTTACTGTGTTTTTGATCAAATAAATGCAGCCTTGCTGAGCAGAAGATACTTTTTTGAGCAGTATTACGGGTGTTTAATGTGTTGTGAAATGTAAGTGCTGTTTCATGTTGTGGTTAAATTCTGAAATAATTAGTGAAGCTGCTGGTGAATGAGTCAGTAAATCTGATATCTGTCTGTCTGTCTGTCTGTCGTTCTGTCTGTCTGTCTATCTATTGGTCTGTCTGTCTATCTGTCTGTCTGTCTGTCTGTCTGTCTATCTATTTGTCTGTCTGTCTGTCTGTCTGTCGTTCTGTCTGTTGGTCTGTCTGTCTGTCTGTCGGTCTTTCTGTCTGTCTGTCTATCTATCTATTGGTCGGTCTGTCTGTCTGTCTGTTGGTCTTTCTGTCTGTCTGTCTGTCTGTCTGTCTATCTATCGGTCTATCGGTCTGTCTGTCTGTCGGTCTTTCTGTCTATCTGTCTATCTATCTATCTATCTATCTATCTATCTATCTGTCTATCTATCTATCTGTCTATCTGTCTGTCTGTCGGTCTTTCTGTCTATCTGTCTATCTATCTATCTATCTATCTATCTATCTATCTATCTATCTATCTATCTATCTATCTATCTATCTATCTATCTATCTATCTGTCTATCTGTCTGTCTGTCTGTCTGTCTGTCTGTCTGTCTGTCTATCTGTCTATCTATCATATGCCGTTCTATTGTTGCATCTATCTATCGTTGTTATATATTCTTAAATTTTTGTTAGATTTTTTTTGCATGAAAGCTGCCAAAGGCAAAGCAATTTTAGTTTCAGAGTTGCTGAGAGTTCAGCTTTACAGCCACCCTTGTGCTAAATTAACAAGCTCCCAGAGTGCACTGGGGTCACTGACTGTGCCTGGAATAAGAGTGGTGTGCGTCACATTTGACTAAAGGCTCTGTGAAGTGTCAGATTGGTACATCATTACTGTTGTTTTTAGCAGTGATGGCATTCTGGGTGCCGGACTGGAAGCTCTGTTAGTGTTGTTTTGTGTGCGTCTCAGATCCAATGCGGTAAACATGAGCACAACAGACCGAAATAATGATGAAGAGGGGATTTGTGTGTGTTTGTGTGGATTAGCGCGAGCGTGTGTGTGTTGCTCTCTCTGCAAAGTGCAGCAGTAAAAGAAGCTCAACAATGTATAAAAATACTCTAATAAATATATCAGTTGCACTCTCCAGTTTCTCACACCATTCTTTATCTCTCTCGCTCTGTCTATCCTTCTCACTCTTTCTGTCCTTGCTTCAGCTCTTAGAGTATGAGCTTACACAGGTCTGAAATAAATCTCACAAAGCTAGTCAAAAACTTGTCATATTTCACCACAAAATTAAAGCCATTAAAGCTTATCTTTAGGCCATTTAAAGGAGTAGTTCACCTAACAATGAAAATGTCTTAATGATTCTTAAATAGGCTGCATTTTTATGGTTTTGTGTTGAAATATGACATTGATATGTTTTCATAAAACACACTATTAGTTTTATAGTCCTAAAGGAAACAGAACTCCTCATGTTGATGCGTTGCCCCCGAAATTTGATATTGTAGAGAAACAGAGTGTACATCTTTCATCTTATCACTCAGCAGGTTATTAACTCATATTTTGTGCATGATTATCCGTGTGTCCAGCTGTGTTTTCTCATTTCAGCCCTCCTGTGGATAATTTTGTAAGTATGAGCACATACACTCATACACTCACTCATGTCTAAATGGGAACATCAAATTACCTTTTTTTTTTAAATATAAAGCTAATCAAGAAGAAAATATATTTACTTAAACATACCAGTTGACATAATTCTGTTTTGGACTCCACAGAACGTGATCCACGTAATCTTTGGCAAACTTTAGATGAGCAGTAATGCTTGTCTTGTCTTGTAATGTCATGCACATGCTCTTATTCAGTGTTTTCTTGAAGGTGGCTCATGAACACTAGTCAGTGAGAAATGTTAGATGGTTCTTCATGACTTGAATGGAATATTACACATTGCTTTTGCAGTCATTTGTGTTGAAAAACCACTCCTCAATAAAAAAGATTTGTGTGGTGTCTGTTTGGATTGGATTTGTTCCCAATAGGTCACATTTTATGCAAAAATACATACAATTCTTAAAGGTTCTTAAACGTAGTAATGTTTGATTAGCTATACTGATTAGCTATATAGCTAACACAAATGTCCTACAATTTCTTCAGAAATAAGTCCTGTCCCATGAGTTTGAGTTTGGATTATTCTGTCAGTCTCAACAGAAGCAGCTTCGTTAGACATTGTTATGGTGGCGATTGAGAGTTTATTCAGAGGAACCAGCAGATCTCAGTCAGATCATGCCACAGACGGCTTCACTGCTGTAGTGCATGTGAAGCTCACGAGAACAAATGTGCCTGAATGCACGTTTCAGCACCACGGACAGCAGGGGAAATGTGTTTGATGTATAGAGTCTGTGTGTACAATTGAACTAAATTTTACATTTTAAATGTGTTATTTAAAAAAAATAATTAGGGCAAATTCAAATTATGTGCACCTCATTCGAAAGATTTTATAGATCTAGAAAAATTTAAATTCACCTTATTTTCTAAATGCATGTTATAGATCTTATTGCAAATGATCCATCCATGTATTTTCATTTGTAGATTGTTTTTTTTTAACCTCATAATGTGAAATCAAAATGTCATAACTGGATCTTCTAGTGAAACAACGGTAACGTGTGCATTCAACAACTGTTGCTTAGAACCAAATTCCCTGCAGTTTCTCTTTTTTTGAAAATCTGTTACATTCAAATGTACATCACAAAACTGTCGCTACTTCTGTTTCAAAAAAATTGGTGTAGAAATAATTTTTTCTCAGAAATTGCTAGTAATTTCACAAACAATTACAAAGAAGCTGCAAGTAACCCGTTGAATTACATGTGTTTTTTTAATGCAGAACTTTAGAACTGAAATAGTTTTTTCTTGTGAAACATGTTTTATTTACAACGTTGAAAAATCATTTTTACAGCGTATTGCATTTGCATAATTTATTATCCAGTTCTGAATGTTTTGTCTGAGAGGTGGAGATGCATCTATTATGTTTATAGTCTGATTAAAAAAAATAACTGACAAATTCACATGCGTTTGTTCCTTCATGGACAAAATTCTGGCTGTTGAAACTGGTTCATTGGAATTAAATATTGAATTGGACTGAAATCAGAATTGTTGTTGGACTATATTGTTTCACAGGTGCATTGTGGGATTTCGCCAGTGGCTCTGAGCCTGATCACAGATTCCAGCTATGCATTTGGAAACGGGCCCAGCTTTTAATCAATGACCAAACCC
>NW_015505615.1:171830-195563 GCF_001515645.1 Sinocyclocheilus grahami | reverse complement strand
CACACACACACACACACACACAGGTTTGTTTTTGTGAAAAGTGGGGACTCTCCATAGGCGTAATGGTTTTTATACTGTACAGACCGTATATTCTATTGCCCTACACCAACCCTACCCCTAAACCTACCCCTCACAGGAGACTTTGTGCTATTTCAGATTTTCAATACACTCCATTCTGTGTGATTTATAAGCGTTTTGAAAAGTGGGGACATGGGGTAATGTCCTGAAAAGTCACCTTCTCCTTGTAATACCTGTCATACCTTTGTCATTATACACATTTATGTCCTCATTTGTCACAAAAACGCGCACGCGCGCGCGCACACACACACACACACTCTCTCTCACGCTCACACTCACACACGCACACACTCTCTCTCACTCACACACACACACACACACACTCTCTCGCTCTCTCTCTCTCACACACACACACACACACACTCTCTCGCTCTCTCTCTCTCACACACACACACACACACACTCTCTCGCTCTCTCTCTCTCACACACACACACACACACACTCTCTCGCTCTCTCTCTCTCACACACACACACACACACACTCTCTCGCTCTCTCTCTCTCACACACACACACACACACACTCTCTCGCT
Source organism: Sinocyclocheilus grahami (assembly GCF_001515645.1). Lineage (NCBI taxonomy): Eukaryota > Metazoa > Chordata > Actinopteri > Cypriniformes > Cyprinidae > Sinocyclocheilus > Sinocyclocheilus grahami. Next base: position 194,953 of record NW_015505615.1, on the reverse strand, counting down.
CTCTCTCTCTCACACACACACACACACACACTCTCTCGCTCTCTCTCTCTCACACACACACACACACACACTCTCTCGCTCTCTCTCTCTCACACACACACACACACACACTCTCTCGCTCTCTCTCTCTCACACACACACACACACACACTCTCTCGCTCTCTCTCTCTCACACACACACACACACACACTCTCTCGCTCTCTCTCTCTCACACACACACACACACACACTCTCTCGCTCTCTCTCTCTCACACACACACACACACACACTCTCTCGCTCTCTCTCTCTCACACACACACACACACACACTCTCTCGCTCTCTCTCTCTCACACACACACACACACACACTCTCTCGCTCTCTCTCTCTCACACACACACACACACAAACACAACATTTCCGATTTTCTTTTAGTTTAAGTACTAAAATAACTAAAACTGAATAAACCTATTGAAACAATATAAGAAAACATCCAAAATACACTTTTGTGTGTTTATTTTACTGCACTTTATCTATTTGTGTTTGTAGGTTTCAAGTACAATACATATTTTTAAAGGCCGTTTTGTTAAAATGAGTTTGTTTCTCCATGCACTTCAGCAGCACTTACATACACCAAACTTAGCAGTTTTTACTGTTATAAAAGCATAAAATACTGCTGTTATGTATAGGAACCACAGAGGAGGGATTTGACCACTGATCTGTGCATCATAAATAAACAGGTAAACATTTACATTCATATTTCCAATGCTGTATGTATTGTACATTAATATATAATCAGAAATATGCACATAGAAAAGAAAAAAATAAGATAACACTGAAATTTTTAAGCTGTAAACTGTTTTTTTTCTATTTATATCTGCAAACATTTTCACTAGCTCTACCATAAATATGATAAACTGCTATTTTTAGTGTGTCAGAGTAAAATATTTATATTTTGTGATTAAAAATTCAGCTTTCTTTATCAATAAATCATGTAATGGCATTGTGCTTTTTGCTGAAAGAAAATACATCATGCAGTGTAAACGAATACTGATTTGTTTTGAATTGTCAACCAATCCAACTTCTGAGCTATACACTGTAAAACATTTTTTTTAAAGATTTAAATAAAACAAAGAATATTGGATTGTGTTTTACAAGAAAATACTATTTTAGTGTTTCTACTTCAAAAATGTTTACTTTGATGTGTTGCCATTTCTTTTAAATTATTTGTGAAATTTACCATCAATTTTTTTAATTATTTTTTATAACGTAGTTAATAGTAATTTTTGCAAGTTTAACAAATCCTCATATTTGTCATCCAAGCTAGATTTTTTGTAACTATGCATCATCTACAAACAATTTTCAATACATCACATAAATCCATATGTTTTACGTTTAGTTGATGGTTGTTTTATGTTAAGGTAAAAAAAACTGAAAGTTTGGGGTTAGTATGTTAAAGTTTTTCATATAGTTTTCATTTGAAGACTCTTCTGCTCACCAAGGCTGCATTTATTTGATCAAAAGTACAGTAAAAATATTGAAATATTTTTAGAATTTAAAATAGCTGTTTTCTATGTGAATATCTGTTAAAATGTAATTTATTTCTGTGATGCGCAGCTGAATTTTCAGCATCATTACTGCAGTCTTCAGTGTCACATGATCTTCAGAAATCAGTATAATATGCTGATTTGCTGCTCGAGAAACATTTCTGATTATTATCAATGTTGAAAACAGTTGTGCTGGACAATATTTTTGCAGAAACCATGATATATATATATTTTTCAAGATTCACAGATGAATAGAAAGTTCAAAAGAACAGCATTTGTTTGAAATAGAAAACTTTTGTAACATGTCTCTACTGTTACTTTTGAGTGATTTAATGCATCCTTGATGAATAAAAGAAATCTTACTGACCCCAAACTGGGAGCGCTGAGTGAAGCACAGGCGCAGGATGTGTAGTGTGTGTCTGTATTGTACTGCTCCCTAGTGGAGTTCATCCACTCTTTCTCTTTTTTTTTAAATCAAAATAAGAACTAAAAAAGTTAAGAGAGCATGATGGTACCATAAAGGACCGTATCAAGGACGCTACATTATACATAGAACATAAATAAAGAATTCTGCGGTTGCTATGGAGACAAATAGTAACTTTTAATTGCTTTTAATTGCTTTAATTGAGTGAATGTTCATGTTTGTTCAGAGACATTGAGACATTGTTATATAGTTGTTGGATAGTGCACACACACACACACACACACTCTCTCTCTCTCTCTCTCTCTCTCTCACACACACACACACACAAACACAACATTTCCGATTTTCTTTTAGTTTAAGTACTAAAATAACTAAAACTGAATAAACCTATTGAAACAATATAAGAAAACATCCAAAATACACTTTTGTGTGTTTATTTTACTGCACTTTATCTATTTGTGTTTGTAGGTTTCAAGTACAATACATATTTTTAAAGGCCGTTTTGTTAAAATGAGTTTGTTTCTCCATGCACTTCAGCAGCACTTACATACACCAAACTTAGCAGTTTTTACTGTTATAAAAGCATAAAATACTGCTGTTATGTATAGGAACCACAGAGGAGGGATTTGACCACTGATCTGTGCATCATAAATAAACAGGTAAACATTTACATTCATATTTCCAATGCTGTATGTATTGTACATTAATATATAATCAGAAATATGCACATAGAAAAGAAAAAAATAAGATAACACTGAAATTTTTAAGCTGTAAACTGTTTTTTTTCTATTTATATCTGCAAACATTTTCACTAGCTCTACCATAAATATGATAAACTGCTATTTTTAGTGTGTCAGAGTAAAATATTTATATTTTGTGATTAAAAATTCAGCTTTCTTTATCAATAAATCATGTAATGGCATTGTGCTTTTTGCTGAAAGAAAATACATCATGCAGTGTAAACGAATACTGATTTGTTTTGAATTGTCAACCAATCCAACTTCTGAGCTATACACTGTAAAACATTTTTTTAAAGATTTAAATAAAACAAAGAATATTGGATTGTTTTACAAGAAAATACTATTTTAGTGTTTCTACTTCAAAAATGTTTACTTTGATGTGTTGCCATTTCTTTTAAATTATTTGTGAAATTTACCATCAATTTTTTTAATTATTTTTTATAACGTAGTTAATAGTAATTTTTGCAAGTTTAACAAATCCTCATATTTGTCATCCAAGCTAGATTTTTTGTAACTATGCATCATCTACAAACAATTTTCAATACATCACATAAATCCATATGTTTTACGTTTAGTTGATGGTTGTTTTATGTTAAGGTAAAAAAAACTGAAAGTTTGGGGTTAGTATGTTAAAGTTTTTCATATAGTTTTCATTTGAAGTCTCTTCTGCCCACCTAGGCTGCATTTATTTGATCAAAAGTACAGTAAAAATATTGAAATATTTTTAGAATTTAAAATAGCTGTTTTCTATGTGAATATCTGTTAAAATGTAATTTATTCCTGTGATCAAAGCTGAATTTTCAGCATCATTACTCCAGTCTTCAGTGTCACATGATCTTCAGAAATCAGTATAATATGCTGATTTGCTGCTCGAGAAACATTTCTGATTATTATCAGTGTTGAAAACAGTTGTGCTGTACAATTTTTTTGCAGAAACCATGATATATATATATTTTTCAAGATTCACAGATGAATAGAAAGTTCAAAAGAACAGCATTTGTTTGAAATAGAAAACTTTTGTAACATGTCTCTACTGTTACTTTTGAGTGATTTAATGCATCCTTGATGAATAAAAGAAATCTTACTGACCCCAAACTGGGAGCGCTGAGTGAAGCACAGGCGCAGGATGTGTAGTGTGTGTCTGTATTGTACTGCTCCCTAGTGGAGTTCATCCACTCTTTCTCTTTTTTTTTAAATCAAAATAAGAACTAAAAAAGTTAAGAGAGCATGATGGTACCATAAAGGACCGTATCAAGGACGCTACATTATACATAGAACATAAATAAAGAATTCTGCGGTTGCTATGGAGACAAATAGTAACTTTTAATTGCTTTTAATTGCTTTAATTGAGTGAATGTTCATGTTTGTTCAGAGACATTGAGACATTGTTATATAGTTGTTGGATAGTGCTGGTTTTAAAGCTGCATGTGGCTGCGAGTGCAGGCTGAGAGGTTTGAAGACAGTCGAGCTTTCTCATAAATGATGCAGACGCCCAGAATAACTGATTGCATCACGCAAATACACACATGAAACATTCATCACGCTCTCTGTCGTGTTAATTTGTGGAGCTGGTATGTTGTGTTAGTGGATTGTAATGAGGATGCGCTTCACGCTGTTTTCCACTAACTGGCAGCATAGAACCGCAGACCTAGTGAGCTGCCTAACTGTTCTGAAAGGTAGTGTAATTCTGTTTAAGAAACTTAATTTTGGTTTATGTCTAATGCAGCGTTATCTGTGTCATTTTCAGATTATGCAATGCCAGAATGCAATGCAGCGAGCGATTTTCACTACTCCCAGGCACAGTAGTGTATGATTACAGAATAAAATGCATGTATTTATTGAACATTGATGGATCAAATACATCATAAAAGTGGTTTGTTTTGTTTTAAAATCTTAGAAATGTCCAGAACTCCCATTATTGAGACAAATACATTAGCTAAAGTTAATATCTAAGTTAATGCTTGTTCAAAACAATCACTTCAGCAAAGTTTGCTCTATTTTCTATTTATTCTGATAAAATATATATTTTTAAATAAATATGCCTGTCATTAAAAGGATCGTTTTGAAAATGTAAAAAAAAGGAAAGTAAATATTCTGTTTATTTTATTAAATGATATGATAAATACCATGTTTAAAAAAAAAGATTTCATTATAATTATGGTTGTAATTGACCTTTGTCTCAAAATATATTCAGTAATTTTACTGATTCTCATTTGCTACATATTTATTGAACATTGATGGATCAAATACATCATAAAAGTGGTTTGTTTTGTTTTAAAATCTTAGAAATGTCCAGAACTCCCATTATTGAGACAAATACATTAGCTAAAGTTAATATCTAAGTTAATGCTTGTTCAAAACAATCACTTCAGCAAAGTTTGCTCTATTTTCTATTTATTCTGATAAAATATATATTTTTAAATAAATATGCCTGTCATTAAAAGGATCGTTTTGAAAATGTAAAAAAAAGGAAAGTAAATATTCTGTTTATTTTATTAAATTATATGATAAATACCATGTTTTAAAAAAAAAAGATTTCATTATAATTATGGTTGTAATTGACCTTTGTCTCAAAATATATTCAGTAATTTTACTGATTCTCATTTGCTACATAAATATATAACATTTTATAAAACATTAAATATTAGGTATAATTCGTGTAGAATCATTATGCTTACCAAGGTTGCATTAATTGATCAAGAATACAGTAAAGACAAAAATATTGTGAAATATTATTTCAATTTAAAATAAGTGTTTTCTATGTGAATATATTGTAGAATGTAGGTGATTGAATGTGATGCAAAGCTGAATTTTCAGCATCTCCAGTCTTCAGTGTCACATGATCCTTCAGAAATCATTCTAATATGCTGATTTGCATGATTGTGTCAAGAATCAGCCAAATTTCCACATGCATAGTGAAATGCCGATGTTTAGGAAAATGCTTTGGTACATTTTTGTGCAATCTTGTGGTTTATAGGAGAATAAAATCAAACATGCATTTTAATCCCTACTTATAATTCATTCAATATCTGAAAATATTTATACAAATATATTTCTTTAGACGACAGCATGTTTGAAACGCTTTATATGTATGTGTCCATGTGAAGGGGTCAAGATATTGATTGCAACTTTATAATTGTTGATGACCTATGTGTGTGTGTGTGTGTGTTGGTGTTGAGTTTTCTGATCAATTTCCAAACTGCTCCATCAGGGGTCATTATAATGACAGATAGCTCTGACCTGCCATTGGTTCCTTCCTTCGTTGACTGACCAATCAGAGCACGGCTCCTACCAACCCACAGACACTAAATACAGATTATAGAGTTTCAGTTTCCATCTCTTTTCTTATTTTTCCAAATCTGATCTCTGTCTTTGAAACAGACACTCATTTTGGGATCCGTTTTGATGACACTCCTCAGGACACACACACACACACACACTTGTGCAGTGCTGAGACGGGGTTATACTACTCCTGAATCATTAGGGGTCATCATCAACACTCACACTTGTCTTTCAGAGAGGATCTGATGAAGCTCGGCCTTCCTCTTCCTCCTTATTCTCATCCTGTTCTTTACAGGTCACTGATTTAGTGCTGACTGATTTTATCACAGGTCATTGTACAAAAGTAAAACTTCTTCAACATTTGATATTTAATCTGTTGACTGCTTTGGTGTTCTTTTTTTATTTTTATTTAATTTTTTATTGCATTATTAGTAATCATCCAAATTATTCAATTAAATTTTTCCTTTCTCTTTGGAGTGTTAGAAGCTCTTGGTGCATAAAGAAGATCTGTAAAGTTGTAAAGACTAAAGTCTCAAATCCAAAGAGATATTCTTTATAAAAGTTAAGAGTCAGCCACACCTACCTAAAACAGCTCGTTCTAACACGCCCCCACATATCTACGTCACTATGTGGGAAGATTTGCATAACACCGCCCAAATGTTCACGCAAAGAAAGAAGGCGTAACTTTTATTCTGGCTGTAGTATTGTTGTTGCCACCATGTCGTGAAGACGCTGTGTGCTTCGTTGTGAAAGCGAAACTACTTTGTTTGGTCTTCCAAAAGAGGACGATATCGCTTTGTCATGCCTGGAGCTGATCCGTGCTGGTTGCTGAGGAAATACTGCAACTTTGCGCTGTGGATCGCCGGATCGGCTTTCACCGTGGACGAAGCGGAGTCCAGCCCGGGGTCGTCACTTGTGGTTGCCGCAAGCCTCCGTCGTCAAATCCGCCGCCTCTGCTCACTCAGCCCGCCGGTTGTTCCTCACTGTAGCCCCCGGCCTCTGCTCACTGTAGGCCGCCGTGTGTGACGCTGTGTCTCGTTGTGAAAGCGAAACTACTTTGTTTGGTCTTCCGCAGTGTAGAGTAGGGCTTGTTGTTTGTCATTTCTCCGATCACAAATGCAGACATGGTTTTATGTTTACGCGGCGCAATGCAACGCAATGCGTAAAAAGACAGTATAAATCATTATAATCCATAATTATGTCCCCACTGGATGCAACGAATGCCTCGTTTATAATTGGTTTTAATGTTTTTGTCTCGTCGCTCCGGCCGGACAGGGCATCACAGTATGGTGAGGGGCGTAACATTTCCGTCACACGCTTGAGGTATTCGGCCAATCACAACGCACTGGATAGCTGGCCAATCACAGCACACCTCGCTTTTCAGACCGATGAGTTTTGTAAAAATCGACACGTTTCAGAAAGGCGGGGCATAGAGGAGAAACAATAATGTACAGTATGTGGAAAATAATGTATTTTTTGAACTTTAAACCGCATAAACACATTTCATTACACCAAATACACAAAATAATGTTCTTTTTAGCAACATCATATGACCCCTTTAAACACTCAAAATTCATTCAGTGAAAACAGTTTTGACATCGGACATTGCGCTACCATGAAAATGGTACTTTAAATGCCTTTAGCAGGCTCCTCCCCCTAGTGGGCAGTGTCAAGTGTCATATTACGAAATTTACTACAATATTTTATAATCAAAGCGTTTTCTAATCTTGACAAAACCCGTATTATTGGAAAGGTCTGGGTCTCAAGATTCCATGTATGGTGGTTATTTTGTGATAGAAGTAGTATATTTATACATTTTTGATATAGCGCCTAAGCAAAATCTCACAGGATCCACAATTTTTGTGATATCAACATCAAATTTGGAACATTACTTAGACATAAGGCTTTAATTTTATAGCTATATTAGATTCCAAAACATTTTATAAATGTTTTATATATAAAATATATTTAAAAAACATTTAGTACAATACATTTTCTTTACAATAAACTTAATTTTCTAACTTTTTTCTAAGCATTTTTTGAAATGTCTTCACTTTAGCAATAATCTGATGATTGTTTTCTTTAAAAGAACCAACCTCAGGTCTCTATTCCACAGCATTCATGAATTACAACCATTTAAGTTTGAGGCCTATGTTCAAAAAAGCGTGTGACAGTCAATTTGAGATTGTTTTTGCCGTCATCTAGCACTAATTTAAAGGGAGAACACTAGATTATGTCTGAGATTTAACTGTTTAAGCGCACTACTTCTTGAACAGCACTTTCCTGTAATGGAGGTCTGACCTCATGAACTATTAATCTCAAAATGAGTAGTCCATATTTCATGTTGTACATTTTAATGTTGTGAAGTCTAAATTCACTTTTGCAAAAAAAACAAAACATACATGCATACAAAAATGAAATATTATTTGAAAATAATAATAATAAACTATACTAATTTTCTAATAAACTATTTATATAGAACCTTTCAGACATAAGATGCAGTTCAAAGTGCTTTACATAATCAAAATTGACATAAATATCAAGTTCAACGTTACACCTAAACCTTAAAAATTGCAACATTATAAATATGATAAATTATCATTATAAATTAAACTTTTGTAACATTAAAAATTTTATCATGAATTGTAATAATATTTAAATTTTGTTTTTTAATCAAATACATAAAATACTCATCTTTTTAAGTGGGAGAACTTGCACAATTGGTGGCTGACTAAATACTTTTTTGCCCCACTGTACACTATAAAAAATTAGGTCCACTGCAGTTTAAATGCATATAACTTAAAGGAAGTTGAAATTGGTTTAATTATTTTAATGAGCTAAAGTAATGGAAAAACATGGTGCTGTGACTTATTGATTCTTTCCATGATTTATTGATGCAGTGACTATATATATATATATATATAGTTAAAAGGAATCAGTAAGTGGATCTAAGCATTCATGCTTTACTTGTAGACCTCAAATCTGTGTGTGTATATAGTGTGTGTGTGTGTGTGAACTAGCGTGCACAAGTACTACTGGCCTACTCAGCGGAGACTATAGATAGACATCCTCTCTTTCTCTCTCTTCTCCTGTCTTTCTCTCTCTCTCTCGTTCTCTCAGTGATAAAGTAATCAGTGTTGTGTGATGAAGGTTGAATGATGTATCTGGGTCACAGTGATTGGCCTCTTTACTGGAGACTTCAGAGAGCATCTCTCAGCACCTGACAGCTCTGTGTGTTCGATACGATATCGGTACCTGAGTCAGCAGCAGTGACAGCTGCTCCATCACAGACCTCAGTTCACCTCCCCGCACAAATTAACCATGTTTATCATAAAAAGCAATCACATGAAGCCAAACCATCCATAAATGTAATTATACAACTGCATTTGAAATGCCCTAATTAAACTTTGTCCTAACGATACTGACTCTCAAATGTTGTTCATTTAGAATGTTCTGTGTTTGTAACATTAGTTTTGTACGCGACATCTGGCAAGCGTTGTGAAATGACCTTTGTGCATTGATTTTTTTCTTAAAATTGGGCCGGGATGTTTTAGTCAAGCCAAGGAAATCTGTCCAGTGAGAAATACTGAGTTGTTTCTTGAGATGGTAGATTTACTACAATACACTTTAAGTGAAATCGATGAATGAACAGGTGTGACATCATTTTGAACAAAAACAGGCAAAAAAACTATGTTCAAAACTGGAAAACACATTCAGACTCCCACTGGTCCCTGCCTGGCGATTTTGTAACTACGTGGGTGTGGCTCTGGGGCTCCGCCTTCTTTGACGATGCAAATAGAAACATGAACACACTGAAGAGCTGCTTTATAATAGAAATTAAAGTTGTAATATTAATTGAAAGCAACACTTGCACTGTTTTTTCATGTTTAATACGGTAAAGCTCTTTGCTTTAAAGCAGTCAAATAAGCGATTCCATCTTATTTTGCAATGAAGAAATGGGATGTTCGCTATATTATAAGTTTTTTTTTTACCCCAAAGCGAAGAACGAAAAATAACTTTTCCACGAGTATATCAGGGTGTTGATATGGAAGCTTGTTTCCACCTCAAGAAAAAATTATAATAATATTTTTAATAATAAAATAAATTGTGACTTTTTATCTTACAATTCAGACTTTTTCCCCACGTGATTCTAAGAAAAAAAAAAAAAAGAATTGCAAGATATACTCAACATTTCCAGATATAAACTCAGAATTCTGACCTTTTTTCCTTTTTTCCGAGTTCACACCTCACAATTCTGTTTTCCTGTGTTCTGACATGGAATAAAAAAAGGTAATTGCGACATTTGATCTCAATTCTGACCTTTTCTCAGAATTCTGAATTGATATCTTGCAGTTCTGACTTCATATCTCGCAATTGTGAATTTATTTAATTTTATGTATTTATTTATTTGTTACGGTCACAGAATAAAAAATGAAAGAGGTCTGGATTTGTAAGATGCAAACTCAGAATTGGGAGAAAAAATTCAGAGTTGCAAGATATAAAATAAAAATTGGGAGAATAAAAAAGTCTGAATTGTGAGAGAAAAAGTCGGAGTGACCTTTTTTAGGCAATTTTTTCATCCTGTGGCAGAAACAAGCGTCCATACCTCAAGGATAAGCAGATGCACCACTTAAAACCCCATATTGGTCAACCAGGTTTTTGTTTTTGGTTTAGGCTGCCGTTGAGCTCCCGCTGCGACTGTGTCATTTTTTTCACACACACACACACACACACACTGCTCCCCCTCTCTGTCTCTCGTTCTCTCAGCATCATTCAGAGCTTCATCTCCTCGGCTGGAATCACACAAGATGCATCTGTAGGTTGGAATCACTCCATTGGATTTTCTGAGGCTTTTCCCTGCACCGGATCTCGGGATAGATGCTGGAACCGGACCGTGGACGGAGATGGGATGAGGGCTGTTAGATCAACATGTTGAGGAGTCCTCCTTACCGGACCTTACTGATGAGGAGTTGAGAAGCGGACATCCATCGCCCGTCATTGCAGCTGCGCGCTTCGAAGCTCTTCATGTCATGAATAACTGACGCTTCCGTTAGGACTCGTTTTTGGACGGTCTCTGTGTTGTTATGTGGTCTAATTGCGCGGTTATGTAACTCTTAAGTGCTTTCCGTGGTAGGAAATACCGAGTCTATCGGTATCGCTCATGCTCCGGTGCATGCCTGGGCTCGCTCCCTCGCGCCGGTGGTGTGCACCGTGAATCTGCACCGAATCTGCACGATCGTCCCTCCCTCTCCCGTGAGATGGCCGCGGCGATCGCCAGCTCGCTCATCCGACAGAGACGGCAGGCGCGCGAGTCAAACAGCGAGCGAGCGGTGTCCGGTAAGCGTCGCTCCAGCCCCGGTAAAGAGCCCTCGGGTCGAGGCTCCCTGTGCGATCGGCACCTGTTCGGACTCTTCGGTAAAGTCCGATTCTGCAGCGGGAAGAAACGACCCGTGCGCCGGAAACCAGGTCAGTTCATTCACACCTGTGCGTGACGCTCACCTGTGCGCGCGGAGAGCAGCGATTGAGAGTTTGATGCGTCTGTCGCTCTTTATGCCACATTACATTACTGCACGTCAGATTTTGCTTGATTGTTTTATTAATAAGATAACTGACGATTGCATTAACATTTATAATGCTTAACAGTTTACCTACGTTAAACACAAATGATAGATTTATCAAAACAAAACGCTTTAAAGTATTAGTAGGGATGGAATGTATTGACTTATAAATATATATAGATATAAAATATGAATATAGATGAATATATGATAGTTTTATTGATAACTTTGCATTAACATTTATATTGTTTAACAGGTAGTTTATGTACAGACAAAGATAGATTACAATAAACACCTTAAAATATTAATAGTGTATATACAATGTTAGATAAAAATTTAAATAGATATTACATATAATAAAAATAAACATTAGATATAAAATATTTGTCAATATAATTGAATATATGATTTTTTTAAATGGATAACTTTAGCAATAAATACAAATATGAATATAGATATTGAAAATATTGATATAGTATATTAGATATGAATAAGTTGAATATACGATTGCATTAACATTTATAATACTTAACAGGTAGTGGATGTACTTTACATACAAATGATAAGTAAGGGATACAAATATATTTAAGTATGTATTAAGTTTCGACTTTTCATTTCGGTAATGATCATTAAATAATGCCACAATGTGTGATGTTATTAATAAATGTCATTATAAAGTGTGACCCATGTTACTTTATTCTGAAAGGTTACAGGTGTGTCTTTGCATAATTCAATAAAAAAATTTATTTTATTTTTAGAGCACTTTTCACATATCAGCACCGTTTTACATAATGTTTCAAAGCAGCTTCACAGAAAATGCTACATTTCAATGTTACAACCAGAAGCTCTTCTGTTATTGATTAAACATGCGTATTAAAGCTGGTTTGTTTATGATGCCTGTATCATATTTGGCTACGTTTTTCTCCCCTCTCTGTTCATTCTGGTCGACTGAGCTCTTCTGAGATGAGGGATATAGTACAAGTGTCTGTAATTCAGATTGCATTGGTCTTTTTATAGCGCGTGACCTTTTTTAATACTAAGAATTGCGGTGAAACTCTTGAAAACATGCTGGGAGTGAGACAGAGCAGAAAGGGAGCCAGTTTACTAATGTAATTTAACAATTAACACATTTTAATTGGTTAGCAGCACTTGCTGTTTCGGGAACTTGACGGATTCCTTTTTTTTTATTAATTAATTAGTTTAGAACAATACTAAGCATTACAGTTCAGCATGCATTATGATGCATCCATCCCATTCAAAACTTGTGCTTGTTTGCCTGCGTGTGATTGGTTTAGAGTGGTTTATTTAAAGGTTTGAAGAAGGGTTTTACATTATGAGAAGGTTTTAAGTTTTGTAAAAAACATGTTGTGTTGTCTAGCTCTTCATAAGCAGATCAGAAGAACCTGTAATATAACATCAGATAGTTTATCTTCTCCAAAGAACCATTTAGCTCAACTCCGAAACCTATAAAGAAGCTTTGAAGATGTTTCTAAGAGTGTGGATGGTGCGCAGGCATTGTGTTTGTGACGTGTGTGTGTGTGTGTTTCAGATCCTCAGTTGAAGGGGATAGTGACCAGGCTCTTCAGCGAGCAGGGCTACTACTTGCAGATGCAGCCGGATGGAACAGTCGGCGGGACCAAAGATGAAAACAGCGACTACAGTGAGTCTCTCTCTGTTCCCGCTGTCCTGTGTCAGAAACTGATACGATCTGAAATCCAAAAAGGAAATCAAAGATGTGTTGGATTGCATCAGATCTTAATGTTCTCTTTTCATGCATACATATATGAACGTTAACCCATGCACAAATATAAATGAAATGAATACCGGTACTTTTATTCAGCAATGTTAAAAAGGTTTAAAAGTGAGAGTAAAAACGTTTATAATGTTACAAAAGATTTCTATTTCAAATAAATGCTGTCCTTTTGAACTTTCTATTCATCTGTGAATCCTGAAAAATAAAATGCATCATGGTTTCCACAAAAATATTGTGCAGCACGACTGTTTTCAACATATTATACTGATTTCTGAAGATCATGTGACACTGAAGACTGGAGGAATGATGCTGAAAATACAGCTGCGCATCACAGAAATACATTACAGTTTAATATATATTCACATAGAAAACAATTATTTGAAATATTAATAATATTTCACAATATTACTGTTTTTGCTGTTTTTCTTACAAATAAATGCAGCCTTGATGAGCAGAAGAGACTTGATTCCAAATGTTTGATATATGTATATATATATATATGTATAATTGTATTATCATATTTATTTACATTAAGAAAAATGAGGCCAGATGCATTACAATAATAAGAATTTGAAGGGAAAATTAGTTTTTCACCATGCAAAACATCTTAATGATCCTAGAGTATTCATAATTTGTCATTTTAATTATTTAAATGAAAAGTTTCTCAAAATGAATCATTTCTTTCTTTTGATTCTGGGGTGACATTTTCTTGATAGAACAGAGAACCATCGTCACGTGTGTGTGTGTGTGTGTGTGTATGTGTGTGTGAGAGTGTGTGTGTGTGTGTGTGTGTGTGTGTGTGTGTGTGTGTGTGTGTGTGTGTGTGTGTGTGTGTGTGTGTGAGATCGCGCCTGATCTCACAGTTTGCATGTATTTTTCAGATCTGCATATGCATTAGTGAGCGTCGACACACACACACACACACACACACACTCTCACACACACACATACACACACACACACACTTCTGAGCTCATCTCCCCGGGGTGCTAGAGAGGGATGTTTCACTTCTAAAGCTCAGGATTTTGGAGCGTTCTATCTCTCTTCCAGCTCCTGTATTCTCTCAGTGGTTTGAAGGTGCCCACTCATGTTTTGAATCTCCTGTGAGATGCTTTTGAATCACACAGCCTTCCTCCTTATCTGCTAAACTCACATTAGCGAGTCCAACAGGCTTAGACACCGAGTCTTTGTGTGACACACATGAGACACACATTACTGTTCAGCCCTCGAGTCTTACGACAGATTCAGTGTTAAAGTCAACATAAAACGCCCATTTGACTACGATAATGTGAGTGAAACTGGCGATTTGATGAAAGATTATGAACACAGACACTTTTTCATGCACTTTAACATGCAGTCGTTCACAACAAGAACAGGAGTGTGCATTAAGAAAGTAAATAGCATCAGTTTTGACACAGTTTTTTGTTTAAGGACAGAGTTTTGTCTTTTCGTTGTGTTTTTAAGCTGTGGGGAATTCTCATATAACATGAACGCATTTATCCGACAGCTGTGAGCAAACATGTTTTCATCTAAAGTGAGAATATTGATCAGCTGGAGAACTGAAACACAATACAGTCAGAATCTGGTCGGCTTCCAGCAAAATGAAGAACAGCTGATGAACAAGCTGAAGCAGAGGGAAACAGAGCTGCATGAATTCTTGTTCAGCGTGTACATGTTTACAGTAACAAACTTCAGAACTCAAGGGAGGGGGGGCAAAATAGTTTCCTTCAAATGTCTGTCTATCAACACTTTCAAACAAAGGTTTGAATCATTAAGATTTATTTTTAAAAGAAGTCTCTTCTGCTCACCAAGGCTGCATTTATTTGATCAAAAATACAGTAAAAATCATCGTAAAATACTTTTAGAATTTAAAACAGCTGTTTTCTATGTGAAATATTTGTTAAAATATAATTTATTTCTGTGATGCGCAGCTGTATTTTCAGCATCATTCCTCCAGTCTTCAGTGTCACATGATCTTCAGAAATCATTCTCATATGCTGATTTGCTGCTCAAGAAACATTTCTGATTATTATCAATGTTGAAAATGGTTGTGCTGCTTCATATTTCTGTGAAAACTGTCATAAATTTTATTTTTCAGGATTCACAGATGAATAGAAAGTTCAAAAGAACAGCTTTTATTTGAAATAGAAATCTTTTATTAACATTCTAAATGTCTTTACTGTCGAATTTAAAACAGCTGTTTTCTATGTGAAATATTTGTTAAAATATAATTTATTTCTGTGATGTGCAGCTGTATTTTCAGCATCATTCCTCCAGTCTTCAGTGTCACATGATCTTCAGAAATCATTCTCATATGCTGATTTGCTGCTCAAGAAACATTTCTGATTATCATCAATGTTGAAAATGGTTGTGCTGCTTCATATTTCTGTGAAAACTGTCATACATTTTATTTTTCAGGATTCACAGATGAATAGAAAGTTCAAAAGAACAGCTTTTATTTGAAATAGAAATCTTTTATTAACATTCTAAATGTCTTTACTGTCACTTCTGATCAATTTAATGCATCCTTGATGAATATAAGTATTAATTTCTTTCAAAAAATTGAATGGTAGTGTATCACAATGTATCACGGCATTTTCACAAAAAATTTGGCAGCACAGCTGTTTTCAACATTGATAATAAAAAAAAAAAAATCATAATCATTCCAAACTTTTGACCGATAATGTACTTGCGTTGTGGATTGTGAATTGAGATTGTGTTCATGTGTTGTGTAGAGTATGTTCCTCATCACATGAATATCTCTGTTCACATGAATTCTCTCTCATATTCTGCTCTCAATCCCACACAGACACACTCATCCCTTGTTCTGGTTCTCTGATCTCTCCTCCCCCTCCATCCCTCCGTTATCCTGCTGCACTCCTCCGCTGCTCCTGTTTTTTTCTCTCCTCTGGGTTTTTTCCCTCCTGTCGATTTTTACGGACTGGAACTGAATCAGCAGCAGCGTTACGAGTGTTTGAAACCTTCCTCTGACACTCAGTAGATTAATTTCTCTCTCTTTTCCATTCCATCCCTCGTTTTTCCTTTTGAATATTCTTTTGTTGCATCTGAAACATCTGCCCTTTGAGAAGCAGCAGACCCTGAAATTAACTAATTTCACTATCATCTATCTATCATTCTATCTATCTTTCTATCTATCAATCAATCTATCTATCTATCTATCTATCTATCTATCTATCTATCTATCTATCTATCTACCTATCTATCTATCTATCTATCGTTCTATCTATCTATCTATCTATCTATCTATCTATCTATCTATCTATCTATCTATCTATCTATCGTTCTATCTATCGTTCTATCTGTCGTTCTATCGTTCTATCTATCGTTCTATCAATTGTTCTATCTGTCTGTCTGTCTGTCTGTCTATCTATCTATCGTTCTATCTGTCGTTCTGTCGTTCTATCTATCTACCTATCTAATATATTGTGTGTGAAGAGGTGTTGTTTGTGTTTTACTGGATTTATTGCAGGTCAGAGCTTCAATATTGTGATTAAAATGATTAAAATTTAAATTTATACCAACTACTATTTTCATATGGAGGAACAAACCTGCAAAAATTTAAATAATAATAATAATTAATTAATTAAATGTACCAATAGGAAAATAAAGAAATAAATGATTTAATAAAATAAATACAATTATTGTTATTAAATACAATTAATTATTTATTTATTTAAATTTTTGCCAGTTTTGTTCTCCATATTTACAAGTATAAAAAGATAGAGGCTATATCTATATTGGCAGATACTGTAAACAAATGGCATCTTGTTTACACAGTATAAATATTGATAGATGCAATACAAAATGTAAACTTAAGTAATATGCTATTTGTACTAAAGGTAAAATATCTGAACAGAACGATGGTGGGCAGAGTCAGTAAAAACAGGTTTTTCAACACAAAGTTGACTATTTTTGTCATGCATTAATCTGAAATGTTTATACAGTTTTTGTTAATTGAGCGAAATGTTGGAAATTGAATGAAATACTGAATGTACATCGATGAAAAATGGTTCAAATAGTTCAAATTTTGCCTTCGTCTTCAGCAAACTTACGTTTCTGGATGTGTTCATTGCAGAAAATGCAAGTCAAAAGAAGGATTGCAACGCTAGCTTTCTCTCATGTAGTCTAAAACACAACAGCGAGAAGGTTCTGGAAGCAGCAGTCATGTGATGGAGAGAGCGAGTCTCTACTCCCGTCTACATTCATAATTCACAGACTTGATCTATTAAAATTTCAAGTGTAGCTCCTGAGCTACATTGATTCACAAAGAAAGCAAGCAGTGTGAGTGTGTTTTTAGACGCGCACACACACACACACACACACACAAACTCACTCGCACGCACGCACGCACACTCACACACACACGCACGCACGCACGCACACTCACACACACACATACATACACACACACTCACTCACGCACGCACGCTCGCACACACACACACTCGCACACACACATCAGTCAGTTTGCTGTGAAGAGTGTGAAAGGACTTTAAATCTCATGGCAGCACTGGGCCGCTCTCATAACCCAACTGTGAGTAAAAATGACATTTAAAATCCCCATTGCAAAACAATTTTAGCACCAGCCAAGGCCTACATGAAAGAAAGGGTGTCTGAATTCAAATAGCTGTCATTTTACAAAGTTCGGCACTTTTTCTGTTCATTTATTAAACGTTTCAGGTAATTTGATGATGCTTTCAGCAAGTCTTGTACTCTCAGCTGCATTAAATAATTTTTTTTTTACTATGTTTAAAGTTGTTCCACAGAATTGCACAGATTTTATGTCAACGTCAACACAAAATATGGAGGAAAACAGTGATTTCAAGCTTGTTCGTAATAAATTGTGCTTAATTGTAAAGTTAGAAATGCAAACTGACACAAAATCCAGACTGATTCATAATTCAAATTACTCTGTTAATTTATTAAATATTTAAAGTAAATTAGTCTCAGCTCCATTTCATTTTTTACCATATTTAAATTCATTGTACAGGATTTTGCTGATTTTATCTCAGCATCAGCACAAAATATTGGAAAAATTTAATAATAAGTGTGATTTCAAGTTTGTTCATAATAAATTTTACTTAATTGTTCAATTGTAAATGCAACCTGATACAAAACCCAGACTTTGTCGTTTTACAAATTTCTGCACATTTTTTGTTTGTCTGTTAAATATTTCAGGTAATTTGATGATGTTTTCAGCGGTTGCACTGCTGTAGTCTCAGCTCAATTTAATTTTTTTACCATATTTAAATTTGTTCCACAAAATATGTCAAAAACAATCATATTTTCAAGTTTGTTCATAATTGTAATACATTGTGCTGAAGTGTTTAATTGGAAACACAAACTGACACAAAACTTCAAATGGCTGTCATATTACAAAGTTCTGCATATTTTCAGTTCATTTCTTAAATATTTCATGTGATTTGATGATGCTTTCAGCAGTTAAAGTCTTGTACTCAGCTCCATTTTTTACCATATTTAAATTTATTTCACATAATTTTGCAGGTTTTATCTCAACATCAGCACAAAATATAGGAAAAAACAATCATATAATTGATTTCAAGTTTGTTCATAATAATTGTGCTCAAGTGTTGAATTGGAAATGCGAACTGACATAAAACCCTTTTATACAAAACTGGAATATTCAGTTGACTTCACCCATTTTTGGACGATGTGAATGAAAAGGTCAGCATCGTTGTGCCGTTGCAGCTTGATCTTTTATACAGTATAGAGACCGAACTTATAGAAATGCATATTAAAGAAGGTTTATGTTTGGTGTTATGTAACATTACACATGTCTGTGTGTGTCAAGATCAGCTGTTCTGGATCTTGTTCTATCTTTGGGGTGAGAAAGTGTTAATCAACTCAGTTTTAGTGTGATAATGAACTTCTGCCAAAGTGTGACAGTCGATGCATGCGTGTGTGTTTCTTTGTCTGGGTGTGTGTGTGTGTTTGTGTTTGTGAGTGTTGCAATGCAGTATGTATGTGTGTATGCAAGAAATAATTGACAACTGATTGAAAATGAATATACAACTGAGGTAATAATGCAGCGGTGATGTTGAGTTTTATGAAGAATTCAGCAGTGCTTGTAACTGTATGCACACAAAATTGTGTTTAATATATCTGTGTATTTTGGCACGTGGTGATGTTTGTTTGAAATTCACAAGTTAATGCAAGTTTCACTAAATGAAACGTTCATTTGTCATTAAATCTGTTTTGTTTTGTAAATGTAAAATTGATCTGTAAACGTATTTTGATTAATATACATTAAACATCTTTCCTAGGTGAACACCCACATTACTGTTTGATAACTTCAGCCAATCACAGTTTGTTTTACAATATCATTTTTATGTTTTTACTGAATTTATGAATTTTTTTAATTAACCTTGATAGTTTTATGCATAGGCGGAGGGTGAACCAACTCCAGGGTAAGGCTAAAAGCAGCCAAGTGTATTAAACATCATAAACCCAAGAACCAGACATGTCTTGTAGGCTAAAAATAGTTTTTATGGGACTGAATTTGTATTTAACGTGATTACAATTGAATAAAAACGTTAGAAATTGATAATTATATAACGTTTCCTTTCCATGGTTAATCAAACAGCGCATAAATGATAGAAAGTGGCATTATCACTAACATTGATCTATCGCGAGTTTAAGCACGCTTAAAAAAACAAAACTATGGTTATAATCACTGAAGCTGTATACACTGTGAAATTAATCTCTTACATTGTACGTACATCTGCGCTTTGTTGTTTATGATGAGAGAATTCGCAAGAGACCGGAATTCAGTCAGCAAACGCGCGCGCACTCAACAAAACTGATCTGTTTCAACGATGACTCATCTGAACGCCTCTGATTGGCCATTGCATTCCTAAGCTCAACAGAATTGTGTGTGATTGGTTAAAATGCACGACACTTTAAAAACGCCTAAAATTAAATACGGTGCAACATGAGTAGATCTTAATTTAATGCCACAATCGACACTGTCTATTCATATTCACTTTGTGCAGGGGCAGTTTTGTCCAATTTAGTGCCACTTTTGCCCCAAGTCCCATGGCCAGCCTTACACATGCTCCGCCTATGGTTTTATTTTTTATATTTGTGAATTGCCTTCCATTGATTTGTAAACACACGGATATCCCCTCTCAGATTGGTGTTGTTGTAATTTGTGTTTTGCTGAGTGTGTTCAGCAGTTTTATTGTCTGGATGTTGTAGATCAGGGTTGTATGTGTGTGTGAGGTTTTCTACCGGTTATTTAGTGGTGACGTTTAATCTGCTAAAGTGCTTTGAGATGCTGAGATGGCAAAGAGCGCACATCTCCCTTACTTCTGTGTGTGTGTGCGTGTGTGAGTGTGAGTGTGTGAGAGAGTGTGTGTGTGTGTGTGTGTGTGTGTGTGTGTGTGTGTGAGTGAGTGAGTGAGTGAGAGAGTGTGTGTGTGTGTGTATAATATACAGTAGGGTTCAAAAGTTTGAGACCGCATTGAAAATGAACAAATACCTGGAAATAACCAGATAAAGTTTTATAAATAAATAAAGTTTTAGCATTCGGATTTTAAAATAAAACCATAAAGTGCAGCAGCCGCGACGTCAAAACCCAGAAGACTAATTCACCTTGGGTTGAGATTTTCCCATGACTTTTTATAATGGAGTTTTTCAATTCATGAGCAAAACAAGGCCTGTCGTAAATATAACTTGACAATACTTTGACAAGACGTTTTGTCGTACAGAACTCCATACGGAAATGTAATAAATGACATATATTGACCTATATTAAGAGTGATATTGCCATATATGATACTTATAAGGCAAAATATAATTTTCACATATGTACATTCTCTGGGTAGATATAAGTTCATAACATATATAAAACCCCCATAGTAAGATGTACATAATAATATCTATACGATGATTTTTATATGGTATTATTGCAGCAACCATATATTTCAACAATATATATTTCATTTACAGTATCTCAAAAGGTGGAGGAGCGCAAGGTCTCTAACATCCTCCAGCTCCGTGATGTAGTCATGGAGGAGTGGAAGAGGACTCCAGTGGCAACCTGTGAAGCTCTGGTGAACTCCATGCCCAAGAGAGTTAAGGCAGAGCTGGAAAATAATGGTGGCCACACATAATATTGACACTTTGGGCCCAATTTGGACATTTTCATTTAGGGGTGTACTCACTTTTGTGGCCAGCGGTTTAGACATTCATTAATGGCTGTGCGTTGAGTTATTTTGAGGGGACAGCAAATTTACACTGTTATACAAGCAGTAAGCTCACTACTTTACATTGTAGCAAAGTGTAATTTCTTCAGTGTTGTCACATGAAAAGATATAATAAAATATTTATAAAAAATGTGAGGGGTGTACTCACTTCTGTGAGATACTGTATATGCAGCTTTAAAAACATGCAGTATATACAAAAATCTACATTTTTAAACGCATGTCTATCTTTTTTTTATTTACTTATATATTATTAACAGGACAAATATACATGTACATGACATATATGTCCAAAAATGGATTGCACTTACATAAACATACATATTTGTATGGGTTCGATATATATGTTAATATAAAAAATTGTTCCAATTTCTTTTTATAGGTTTCATATATTTTTTCACTTCATATGACAATATATTTCATATATGGAAGTGTAATAATGCTCATACGTACATACATTTTTAAATAGAATAATATTTGCTTCATAATTCATGTTTTCAGGATGGATGTGTGTAATGTACACTGCAGAGCCAAATGTCTATGTATCTTGAATTTTATATTTAGCGCAAACCTTGTTTTACTCAAGGTTTGTGGTAAATATATGATAATTGTTTTAATTGTTATAAACTCAAATATAAATATTTTAAATTGCAAAAACTTCATTATAAAAAAACCCATAGGAAAATCTCGAGGGAATCCACAGTGATAGTCATCACGACTATAACTCTATTATGATGTAAAACAAAATAAATATTTCAGAATTTAGGGATTAATAAAATATAAGTGATTTTCTTGCTTCCATTAAAGTACGAAATGCACATTCCCAAATTATATGCATTTTTTAGTTTCATTTTTCACTCACATTGTTATTCTGCTAATATAATTTGTAACTTTTGTGACCGTAAAACACAATTTTTCACACACTTTAAAAAAAAAAAAAATCAGAAAATAATTATTATTTCAAAGTTGTCACTAATGATACATCCTTTGGTTATTTTCATGTCTGGGAAAAATGTGGGATTAAACGGGTTAAATTCCCAATGCAAAATATAAACAATTTCACTGGTGGTCTCAGGTTTTATACTCCACTGTATGAAATATATACAAAACATTAATTGTGTCAAATGTTTGTGTGTGTGTGTGTGTGTGTGTGTGTGTGTGTTCACCCGAGGTGGTTTCTGCTCTGGATGATGGCGGTCTCCACCCTCTCCACCTGTGCATGCAAAACACTTTATAAAGAAACTGGGACAAAGACTCTATAAAGACACACACACTCACACACACACACACACACACACACACACACACACCTGAGAGCTGTAATTGTGTTTTAACATCTCTCTCGATCTCTCTCTGTTTCTGTCTGTCTGTAGGATACATTCACAGCGGAGTGTAAGTTTAAGGAGAGTGTTTTTGAGAATTATTATGTGATCTACTCATCCACGGTGTATCGCCAGCATGAGAGCGGACGCGCCTGGTTCCTCGGACTCAATAAAGAAGGAATCATCATGAAGGGAAACCGGGTCAAGAAAACTAAACCATGCTCACACTTCGTGCCCAGACCCATTGAAGGTGAGGACACACACACACACA
>NW_015505615.1:166210-171540 GCF_001515645.1 Sinocyclocheilus grahami | reverse complement strand
CACTCACACTCACACACTCACGCACACGGACACTCACATTCACTCACTCACGCACACTCACACCCACTCACACACTCACTCACACTCACTCACACTCACTCACACTCTCACACACTCACACTCACACACACACACTCCCACTCCCACTCACTCCCACTCTCTCACACACACATACACACACACACACACACACACACACACACACACACACACACACACACACACACACACACACACACACACACACACACACACACACACACTCGCATAAGTAGGGCTGGGTGATGTATGAAATATTTACAGTACATTCATTATTATTTTGCTAATCATTTAAAGAGTAGACTTGTGCCATGAAGACTTTAGATGCTTTTTTAAATAGCATATATTCAAACTCAATTAAAATGTTTAAAGTTTGAATAATTTACATGAAATAGTTCTTTCAAACTGTTTGTTTTAATAAATCAGTTAAAAATTTAAACTGAATGAATTTGTCATCATTCCGAAATGTTCTTTGTATGGCATTTTAATTGCTTTAAAGTGTTTTAGTAAAATATTTAGGCCATGTAGATTAAAATGGTCATTTACCATTTACATATGAATAAAGCTGAAATAATATAAATATTCTTTCTTGTGTTAATTGAGTGAAATAAAGTGGAAATCATAAACCAATTATTTTAACTAGATTTTTACTGTATTTTGCTTTTTTAAACATTTCAAATCTATTTCTCATCATTGGCTATTTCCTTGAAATATAATATATAATAATAATAATAATAATATTCTATATAATCTATATATCTGTATATCTATATCTATATATCTGTGTATATATATGTGAGTGTGTATAGGTAGAATTTTATAGAAAATATATTAAAATACATTAAATAAAATAGAATAAAATATTAAATGTTTTAATCTACATCACCCAGAACTACACACAATTACATATGCATATGATCAATTCTGTTCACATAGTGTGTGTGTGTGTGTATATATATATATATATATATATATATATATATATATATATATAAACTTGGAAATTAGACAACTTTGAAAAAAAATCATGCAGATTTTTCACCTAGATACTGGTAATTTGTAATGAAAATTAGACAATAATGCAAACATTTTTTCTCTGAGATGTTTGAACTGCACTGTATTAATGCCTCACTAGTTGCTAAACCCCTGCTGTTTAATAATGATGTCTTGTATGTATTTGTGTCTCTGTGTCTCAGTGTGTATGTATAAGGAGCCGTCGCTGCATGATATTGATGAGAAGCAGCAGTCCAGGAAAAACTCAGGAACTCCCACTATGGGCACCAGGAAAGAGTTGAACCAGGACTCTACTGATCATGAAGGCTCATAGCCCCACACACACACACACTGACCTGTAAATGTACACACACATACACACACACACACACGGTGACCCCTGGAGCTGAATGCTTTCTTTCACCCGAACAAACAACAGCAACTTCAGCATCGACAAACATCAAATTAAACTAAAATTAATGACGTAACATGAAAAAAAAAAAAACATATTTAAAAAAGGCTGAATTCTTGCCTGTGAAAATATTTTAGGAGTATCTGAAAATCAGGACGTGATTTTACATTTTATGCAAAGTGTGGCAAGAGTCTGTTGGCGTCACATGCTCGTGGAGACGCGTGAGGGTGTTTTCTTTGGGGAGTCTGAGCTTTAAAGCCATGTTCGATGATCACACGTTGATTTATGAATGCCAAAAGCACTTTCACTCACCGCTATACATCGCTCACCTCATTAATATCGAATGCTCTCATCGATTGTGTCCTCCAATCATTGCTCTGTTTTTTTATTCTGGGTGGGAGGGGGAGGAGCTTGTGAATTCTGCTCTCTGATTGGCTGGAGGGTTCAGGAATAGCTCTGCTCATAGGCTCTGACTGGAACGGAAACAGATCTGCTTCATCTCATTCCACGGTATGAAATGTCATATTCTACACTTCTGTAGCATTTTACTTTAAATCCCCTCAGCGTTCAACAATGTCATTTTCTGCCGTCTCTGAAACACGCTTGCTGCTGTACCTTTAAGACTTGTATATGTACATGCACTGTTATGATTGGTGAACATCAGCGTACTGATACTGAACAGGTATTGATATGTAAATGTGGGTGGTGATATGTTAATCATGATAATCATGACGATTTCTGAGCCAATAAATGGCACAGCGAATGTTACGAACATCCACAGCGAACTCTTTTATTTCGAAAGAGCGAGGAAAAAACATTTTCCCGTGGTGTTTTGAATGTACTCAGAATCGAGCAGAGGGACGGTGGTGTAATCAAGACAATGATGTCACAATCTGGGATTTTGCATTCAGCCGGCTCTCATTTCAGCGCACGCCTGCTTTGAAACCGAGAGATTGGGTTTTTTTTATCCTGCCAAAAGCACATACTGCCCTCTGAGTGACTAAACTGGACTAAACCACTTTAAACCAGAGAATAGACTGCTCCGGCTTTCCTTCACTCAGTGTTTTTTAATCGCTCCTCATTAACACGCAGGCTGTGTTCAGAATGGAGTCCTAGCGCAGTGCTTACTGCGCAGTATATACTCATTTTTACTTTTTTTTAAAACAGTGTGTGAAATGGTGCACTTGCAATGATATAGGTTACACACAGTAGAGTACTACATTTTTTTCACTATGTTGCATGTGTAGATCAGCAGATGTCTGAAATGAATGCTGTTGTTTTGCATGTTTAATCATCCATTAAAATAATGAGGAAAAAGTCTAGTTCATTTTTCGCACTGTAAATAGAAGGTCGAATGCATTGCATTGTGGGATAGTGCTCTACTTGAACTTTGCAAGATTGGCACTTAGTGACCTAAACTGAATTAGCGTTACTAAATAATGACACTGTTGTCTACTGAGATCGAATTGGTTTCATAATCGATGAACTTTGCAACATTAACACTGTTCCAGTCGTGTTATTACTGCTTTGAAACGATCTGTGCTGTATAAAGCGCTGTATAAATAAGCCGCTCAGCTTTAGGTTAATGTCTTAGCTCTTGCCATGCATAAGAACATTTGCATACTGTGCACGGTATGCATACTATATACTGCAGATTAGTATGCTGGGATGACATTTTGAACACAGCCGTGTTCCCAGATTCAGCTCAGCACGTTTCTGATTGGTTACTTGAGTCCAGGCTCCTTCCCCTTTAAATGTGATCGACCTGTTCATTGGTCAGATCCATCGACGGAAAGGCCAATCAGCTGTCAGCTGGGTTTATGAGAAGTCTTCCATTAGTGGAGCTGCACCAGCATCTATGAGAGGGGGGGTCAAAGGTCAGGCTAGCGATACGCCAGAGAAAACAAGAGGTCACGAACCGTACTACTAAAGATGCCTGCCTGTTTTTTTCATAGAAGATGTTCTGATTATTGCCATGCTGAAATGCTCTTCTGCTGACCTGGGATGTGTTTGCTGATGTTTGCACCTTAATTCTGAACACGTTCATTATGTAAAGAGTTCTGAATAAAACATTAAACCTGCCACAGGAGGAAAATATCATAAAAAAAAAGGATTAAACTCTGGTCTGGTTTCAGCTTTTCTTCTGCCATCAGCACAAATACACAGTACTTGTTATGATCTGTTCCAAAACCTCATCATCTGCATCGCTGTCGGCCAATATTTGAACAGTTCAATATTTTTTGTCAGCGATTACTGCTACAACAGAGTTCACACCAAGAGATATTTGACGCCAGGTGGATTCTGATTGACTGTCAATATTTTTTTGACAGGCCCCTCCCACGATAGTTTGATTGACAGTAGCGTTTCAGCACAGACTGGACTGGTGTCTTACCTTAGCTCCGTCCTGAGTGACTGTCATCAGTCCGCCATTGTTTCACCACCGGAGCTCATTAACATTTAAAGGAAAATGCTACAAAACGGCTTGATCTGAAAGGAGCTGTTTTTTACACTTCCATTGAGACATTTTTAGTTTTCATTAAGACCCTAAAGAATCATATCAACTTGTGGAAAATGGGCATCCGATGACCCCTTTAAACTATTTATATGCGAATGCAATTCATATATTTTACCTCCACAAACTTAAAAAAAAAAGATTCATATTTAAAAACTGTAAAACATATATTGCAGTATTTAATGGTACTTGGTTTGGTTGAAGTTTATGGGTTATTTGAGTTGTAGTTTAGCTGAAATGACGCTGTCAGGGTCGTAACAGTGTGACTAATCAGTTTCCCGGAGGTTTTACATTCCGAAGGCCAAAGAATTATAAAATCACGGAGAGGCTTTAAATGAAGCCTTTCTTCTCTTCAACACCAGAGGCTTGAAAAGCTGATGCGTTCGTCTTGACGCTGCTGGAAATGCAAGCTAAATCCTCTCACATCCAGCTAAGATCAGCCGCTGGTCTCTTCTGAAAGCTCAGAGCTGATGACAGATGTCTGCTCTTCAAGCCAAACTTCTCCTGAAGACTCACACGTGTTCACGCTTTATTCGAAGCAATGCTTTCACATTGTGCCAGTGTTTCAGGTGCTAGAGATGTTAAGTCTACTGCAATAACACGGTTTTATATTATAAATTGTAAAAATGTAATTTTAACTTTTACGTCTTGTTGTTCTTTGTAGATCACATTTTAATAATATTTAATAATACCTTTTTTATATTTTTACAACGCACATAGATTTATTATAGAATATATGTAAATATTATTTTTAATATTTACTTGCTTAAATTTGTTATAAATTAAATGTTCTGCTCTTGTATTTCAGTGTGATTGCATTTTAATAATCGTTTATTTTATTTTTCTGTTTTTAAAATAAACAACTTTTTATAGCATACACATATAAAATGTAAATATATCTAGTTTTATGCTTTTAAAGCACTTTTAGCTGAAATAATTTGATCATTTATTCTAAATTACATTTCCTCTTGCAGTTCTATGTAGATTGCATTTTAATAATATGCTATTATTCAATTCTTAATATTTTTAAAATATAGATAGATTTATTATACATATAAATATAAATATATCTACTCATTTTATATATGCTCCTTTGGCAATTGTTTCCTGAGCTGACATAATTTCTAATTATATATATAATGTAATACATTTGTATTATATATAATTATATATGATTTAATAAATTACTATATATATATGTACACACACACATATTGTACATATTGTACACACATAACTTATTACAGTATTTGACAATATTTTTTATATTTTAATTTTTATCATAATTTTTTAATCTACAAATAACTGAAAGAGAAAAAGTAATTTTTAATAAATTGTGTAATTAAAAACTGTGTGTGTGTGTATATATATATA
>NW_015505615.1:159837-166184 GCF_001515645.1 Sinocyclocheilus grahami | reverse complement strand
AGTTTCACGATGAATGCGGCTAAAGTAAACAGTCCCTCAGAGAGCAGCTTGGAAGAGAGGGGCGGGGCCAGCAGAGCTCATTAACATTTAAAGGAAAATGCTACAAAACGGCTTGATCTGAAAGGAGCTGTTTTTTACACTTCCATTGAGACATTTTTAGTTTTCATTAAGACCCTAAAGAATCATATCAACTTGTGGAAAATGGGCATCCGATGACCCCTTTAAACTATTTATATGCGAATGCAATTCATATATTTTACCTCCACAAACTTAAAAAAAAAAGATTCATATTTAAAAACTGTAAAACATATATTGCAGTATTTAATGGTACTTGGTTTGGTTGAAGTTTATGGGTTATTTGAGTTGTAGTTTAGCTGAAATGACGCTGTCAGGGTCGTAACAGTGTGACTAATCAGTTTCCCGGAGGTTTTACATTCCGAAGGCCAAAGAATTATAAAATCACGGAGAGGCTTTAAATGAAGCCTTTCTTCTCTTCAACACCAGAGGCTTGAAAAGCTGATGCGTTCGTCTTGACGCTGCTGGAAATGCAAGCTAAATCCTCTCACATCCAGCTAAGATCAGCCGCTGGTCTCTTCTGAAAGCTCAGAGCTGATGACAGATGTCTGCTCTTCAAGCCAAACTTCTCCTGAAGACTCACACGTGTTCACGCTTTATTCGAAGCAATGCTTTCACATTGTGCCAGTGTTTCAGGTGCTAGAGATGTTAAGTCTACTGCAATAACACGGTTTTATATTATAAATTGTAAAAATGTAATTTTAACTTTTACGTCTTCTTGTTCTTTGTAGATCACATTTTAATAATATTTAATAATACCTTTTTTATATTTTTACAACGCACATAGATTTATTATAGAATATATGTAAATATATCTATTTTAAATATTCTCCTTTTGTAATTATATATTTAAAGTACTTTGAGCTGAAATCATTTTTAATATTTACTTGCTTAAATTTGTTATAAATTAAATGTTCTGCTCTTGTATTTCAGTGTGATTGCATTTTAATAATCGTTTATTTTATTTTTCTGTTTTTAAAATAAACAACTTTTTATAGCATACACATATAAAATGTAAATATATCTAGTTTTATGCTTTTAAAGCACTTTTAGCTGAAATAATTTGATCATTTATTCTAAATTACATTTCCTCTTGCAGTTCTATGTAGATTGCATTTTAATAATATGCTATTATTCAATTCTTTATATTTTTAAAATATAGATAGATTTATTATACATACGATTTGATCATTTATTCTAAATTACATTTCCTCTTGCAGTTCTATGTAGATTGCATTTTAATAATATGCTATTATTCAATTCTTTATATTTTTAAAATATAGATAGATTTATTATACATACGTATAAATATAAATATATCTGCGAATGCAATTCATATATTTTACCTCCACAAACTTAAAAAAAAAAGATTCATATTTAAAAACTGTAAAACATATATTGCAGTATTTAATGGTACTTGGTTTGGTTGAAGTTTATGGGTTATTTGAGTTGTAGTTTAGCTGAAATGACGCTGTCAGGGTCGTAACAGTGTGACTAATCAGTTTCCCGGAGGTTTTACATTCCGAAGGCCAAAGAATTATAAAATCACGGAGAGGCTTTAAATGAAGCCTTTCTTCTCTTCAACACCAGAGGCTTGAAAAGCTGATGCGTTCGTCTTGACGCTGCTGGAAATGCAAGCTAAATCCTCTCACATCCAGCTAAGATCAGCCGCTGGTCTCTTCTGAAAGCTCAGAGCTGATGACAGATGTCTGCTCTTCAAGCCAAACTTCTCCTGAAGACTCACACGTGTTCACGCTTTATTCGAAGCAATGCTTTCACATTGTGCCAGTGTTTCAGGTGCTAGAGATGTTAAGTCTACTGCAATAACACGGTTTTATATTATAAATTGTAAAAATGTAATTTTAACTTTTACGTCTTCTTGTTCTTTGTAGATCACATTTTAATAATATTTAATAATACCTTTTTTATATTTTTACAACGCACATAGATTTATTATAGAATATATGTAAATATATCTATTTTAAATATTCTCCTTTTGTAATTATATATTTAAAGTACTTTGAGCTGAAATCATTTTTAATATTTACTTGCTTAAATTTGTTATAAATTAAATGTTCTGCTCTTGTATTTCAGTGTGATTGCATTTTAATAATCGTTTATTTTATTTTTCTGTTTTTAAAATAAACAACTTTTTATAGCATACACATATAAAATGTAAATATATCTAGTTTTATGCTTTTAAAGCACTTTTAGCTGAAATAATTTGATCATTTATTCTAAATTACATTTCCTCTTGCAGTTCTATGTAGATTGCATTTTAATAATATGCTATTATTCAATTCTTAATATTTTTAAAATATAGATAGATTTATTATACATATAAATATAAATATATCTACTCATTTTATATATGCTCCTTTGGCAATTGTTTCCTGAGCTGACATAATTTCTAATTATATATATAATGTAATACATTTGTATTATATATAATTATATATGATTTAATAAATTACTATATATATATGTACACACACACATATTGTACATATTGTACACACATAACTTATTACAGTATTTGACAATATTTTTTATATTTTAATTTTTATCATAATTTTTTAATCTACAAATAACTGAAAGAGAAAAAGTAATTTTTAATAAATTGTGTAATTAAAAACTGTGTGTGTGTGTATATATATATATAGTAATTTATTAAAGGGAGTCACTAGAGTGAAGTGAAAAATAATTATTATAAATATAAAACTTTTGTCAAATATTTATTAAAATAAAATATGCAAATATATATTTTTATATAATATAATTAAACAATATTATTGACTATTTATTTTATAATCGACAGAATTATTACACCATGTAAGTATAATATATCAATTATTTATTGCATTTTCATAATAGTTTATTTTATTTGTCTGTTTTTAAAATATACAACTTTTTATAGCATACAAATATAATATGTAAATATATCTAGTTTGATGCTTTTAAAGCACTTTTAGCTGAAATAATTTGATCATTTATTCTAAATTACATTTCCTCTTGCAGTTCTATGTAGATTGCATTTTAATAATATGCTATTATTCAATTCTTTATATTTTTAAAATATAGATAGATTTATTATACATACGTATAAATATAAATATATCTACTCATTTTATATATGCTCCTTTGGCAATTGTTTCCTGAGCTGACATAATTTCTAATTATATATATAATGTAATACATTTGTATTATATATAATTATATATGATTTAATAAATTACTATATATATATGTACACACACACATATTGTACATATTGTACACACATAACTTATTACAGTATTTGACAATATTTTTTATATTTTAATTTTTATCATAATTTTTTAATCTACAAATAACTGAAAGAGAAAAAGTAATTTTTAATAAATTGTGTAATTAAAAACTGTGTGTGTGTGTATATATATATATAGTAATTTATTAAAGGGAGTCACTAGAGTGAAGTGAAAAATAATTATTATAAATATAAAACTTTTGTCAAATATTTATTAAAATAAAATATGCAAATATATATTTTTATATAATATAATTAAACAATATTATTGACTATTTATTTTATAATCGACAGAATTATTACACCATGTAAGTATAATATATCAATTATTTATTGCATTTTCATAATAGTTTATTTTATTTGTCTGTTTTTAAAATATACAACTTTTTATAGCATACAAATATAATATGTAAATATATCTAGTTTGATGCTTTTAAAGCACTTTTAGCTGAAGTAATTTTTTATATTTATTACATATTATCATTTATTCTAAATTACATTTCCTCTTGCAGTTCTATGTAGATTGCATTTTAATAATATGCTATTATTCTATTTTTTCTATTTTTAAAATATAGATTTATTATACATGACATAATTTCTACTTATATATATAATTTAATAAATTGTTATTATATATAATTATATATGATTCAATAAATTACTATATATAAAATAATAAAATGACTATATATATATATATTTGTGTGTGTACACACACACATATTGTACATATTGTACACACATATAATTTATTACAGTATTTGACAATATTTTTATATATTATTTTTTATAGTTATTTTTTTAATCTACAAATAACTACAAGAGAAAAAGTAATTTCTAATAAATTACTGTTTGTGTGTGTATATATATATAGTGATTTATTAAAATGAATTGAGTCACTAGAGTGAAGTGAAAAATAATATTTATAAATATAAAAATATTGTAAAATACTATAAAATATTTATTAAAATAAAATATGCAAATATATATTTTTATATAATATAAAAAAACAATATTATTGAATATTTATTTTATAATCGACATAGAATTATTACACCATGTAAGTATAATATATCAATTATTTATTTATTCTCCTTTTATGATTACGTTTTTAAATACTTTGTGTTGAAATGATTTTTAATAATATATTTATAAATATGTTGTACTACTAAACGGCGCCCCCTGCTGCTGGTGTGCTGTCAGTGCAGCGATGCCGCAGTGAAGGATGTGGGCGGAAGGGTGCGTTCACATGTTTGTTATTTTTGTAAACAAAACTCACATCGCATCAATCTGAAGATGAAGAGCAAGGTCAGCTTCTCGCTTCTGCTTTATAACTCGCCAGGTTTTTACTCGTTAAAAGGATTAACAGCGCGGTAAAAGTGCTTGTAAAGCTGCCAGCGCAGCAGATATTGTGCTGACGCAGCGCGCGTGTATCACGGCGGCCAGCAGGGGGCGCTGCACATCAGATTCAGGCGGAGTACTGACATCAGCCGCTAGATGGCAGCATTACACCACAAAAACAACGCAGCAGACGGAAAACTATATATAAATATACATATATAAATAAGTATGGAACAAAATGCACATGGGAAAGATAAAGAAAATAACAAATAAAGGAAAATTAAATAGCACAAAATAATTAATGACTAAATTTAATAAAATTAGTTTAGTATTTATTTGATCAAGTAATTTATTATTCCTTATAACAGACATTAAACTACACCAGGAAGTATGCAAAAACACAAAATCATGCAAAAGTAAAAATAAATAAATATGGAAATAAATACAGAAATTAAAGAAAAAATTTTTTTTTAGTTAAAAATCAATACAGAAAATAATCAAGGAAAAATAAGTAAAGACATGGGAAAGATAAAGAAAATAACAAATAAAGGAAAATTAAATAGCACAAAATAATTAATGACTAAATTTAATAAAAAATTTGTTTAGTATTTATTTGATCAAGTAATTTATTATTCCTTATAACAGACATTAAACTACACCAGGAAGTATGCAAAAACACAAAATCATGCAAAAGTAAAAATAAATAAATATGGAAATAAATACAGAAATTAAAGAAAAAAATTTTTTTTAGTTAAAAATCAATACAGAAAATAATCAAGGAAAAATAAGTAATGAAAACATTAAATGTAATTAAACTTAATATATATATATATATAAATGCATTTATTTTTGGAAGTCAATAAACTAAACCAAGAACAATGGAGGACCAAATCTCCAAAAATGATAAATAAATAAACAAATACATGTGGGGAGAAAATTATATAACGGCTATAATTAATGGCTAAATTTATTTACAAAAGTATTGTATTTATTTTAACTAATCATTTATTTCTTTATTAATTGTCCTATTGTTACATTTATTTATTTATTTAACATTTTTACAGATTTGTTCCTCCACAGCAACAGTTTGAAAAAATATAAAATAGAATAATAGAATAGAATAGAATGCATACTTTGAATATACTGTAAGTGCTTAAATAGAAACGTTTGCCAGATACATAAATGCAAATAAAATATTATTGCAATAGATACATATATCCACAAAGAACTGCATACAGCAGAAACGTAGAGATGATTAGCATATAAAGAGTTGGTTTAATGTGGCAGATCAGCGCAGGAGCTGCTGTGGTGCTCAGTTAAGATTAAAGCTCAGGAAAGAAAGCAACGGTCTGATTATTCTCCAGCACATAAACACACATAAACTCTATTAATTAAAGTTCACAGAAAACCGCACGAGTCAGGGAGGCGCTGGATGTAAATATCGATAAAATAAACAGTACTGGCTTTGATTTACAAATGTCATGCAGATCCATAACTGTAAATCACACACAAACATTATAAGCAGTGTATCACCGGACTCTCATTCACACACACACACACACAGCTGACCACACACACACACACACACACACTCTCTCACACACACACACACACACACACACACACACACACACACACACACACA
>NW_015505615.1:120561-159478 GCF_001515645.1 Sinocyclocheilus grahami | reverse complement strand
ATAAACTCTATTAATTACAGTTCACAGAAAACCGCACGAGTCAGGGAGGCGCTGGATGTAAATATCGATAAAATAAACAGTACTGGCTTTGATTTACAAATGTGACGCAGATCCATAACTGTAAATCACACACAAACATTATAAGCAGTGTATCACCGGACTCTCATTCACACACACACAAACACACACACACACACACACACACACACAATTACATCACAAATACACAATTACAGTCACATAGAAAACCATTTCAAAACACACAATGATGTGTAAGATTAAATGAACTGCATATTTACACAAGGAACACTGGGGTGAGTAGAATAGAACAGAACAGAACAGAATAGAAAAGAACAGAATAGAATAGAACAGAATAGAATAGAACAGAACAGAATAAAACAGAATAGAATAGAACAGAATAGAACAGAACAGAATAGAATAGAACAGAATAGAATAGAATAGAACAGAATAGAATAGAATAGAACAGAATAGAATAGAATAGAACAGAATAGAATAGAATAGAACAGAATAGAATAGAATAGAACAGAATAGAATAGAATAGAACAGAATAGAATAGAATAGAACAGAATAGAATAGAATAGAACAGAATAGAATAGAATAGAACAGAATAGAATAGAATAGAACAGAATAGAATAGAATAGAACAGAATAGAATAGAATAGAACAGAATAGAATAGAATAGAACAGAATAGAATAGAATAGAACAGAATAGAACAAAATAGAATAGAACAGAATAGACAAGAACAGAATAGAATAGAATAGAACAGAACAGAATAAAACAGAATAGAACAGAATAGAATAGAACAGAATAGAACAGAACAGAATAGAATAGAACCGAACCGAACAGAACAGAACAGAACAGAATAGAACAGAATAGAATAGATCAGAATAAAATAAAATAGAACAGAACATAATAGAACAGAACAGAACAGAATAGAGTATAACAGAACAGAATAGAATAGAACAGAATAGAACAGAACAGAATAGAATAGAACAGAACAGAACAGAACAGAATAGAACAGAATAGAATAGATCAGAATAAAATAAAATAGAACAGAACATAATAGAATAGAACATAATAGAGTACAACAGAATAGAACAGAATAGAATAGAACAGAATAGAATAAAATAGAACAGAACATAATAGAATAGAACATAATAGAGTACAACAGAATAGAACAGAATAGAATAGAACAGAATAGAATAAAATAGAACAGAACATAATAGAATAGAATAGAACAGAATAGAGTAGAACAGAATAGACACACTCTCACACACACACACACACACACACACACACACACAATTACAGTCACATAGAAAACCATTTCAAAACACACAATGATGTGTAAGATTAAATGAACTGCATATTTACACAAGGAACACTGGGGTGAGTAGAATAGAACAGAACAGAACATAATAGAATAGAATAGAATAGAATAGAATAGAACAGAATAGAACAGAACAGAATAAAACAGAATAGAACAGAATAGAATAGAACAGAACAGAATAGAATAGAACCGAACAGAACAGAATAGAATAGTTCTACTCTATTCTGTTCTACTCTATTCTGTTCTATTCTATTCTATTATGTTCTGTTCTATTTTATTCTATTCTGTTCTATTCTATTCTGTTCTATTCTGTTGTACTCTATTATGTTCTATTCTATTATGTTCTGTTCTATTTTATTCTATTCTGTTCTATTCTATTCTGTTCTATTCTGTTGTACTCTATTATGTTCTATTCTATTATGTTCTGTTCTATTTTATTCTATTCTGTTCTATTCTATTCTGTTCTATTCTGTTGTACTCTATTATGTTCTATTCTATTATGTTCTGTTCTATTTTATTCTATTCTGTTCTATTCTATTCTATTCTGTTCTACTCTATTCTGTTCTGTTCTATTCTATTCTGTTCTATTCTATTCTGTTCTGTTCTGTTCTGTTCTATTCTGTTTTATTCTGTTCTGTTCTATTCTATTCTGTTGTGTTCTATTCTGTTGTATTCTATTCTGTTCTATTCTATTCTCTTCTTTTCTGTTCTATTCTTTTTTATTCAGTTCTGTTCTGTTCTATTCTGTTCTATTATATTTTGTTCTATTCTGTTCTATTCTATTCTGTTCTATTCTGTTGTATTCTGTTCTGTTCTGTTCTATTCTGTTCTATTCTATTTTGTTCTGTTCTATTTTATTCTATTCTGTTCTATTCTATTCTGTTCTATTCTGTTCTGTTCTATTCTGTTTTATTCTGTTCTGTTCTGTTCTATTCTGTTCTATTCTACTCTGTTCTTGTCTATTCTGTTCTGTTCTATTCTATTTTGTTCTGTTCTGTTACATTCTATTTTGTTCTATTCTGTTCTGTTCTATTCTATTCTGTTCTATTCTATTATGTTCTGTTCTATTCTATTTTGTTCTATTCTATTCTGTTCTATTCTGTTCTGTTCTGTTCTGTTCTATTCTGTTTTATTCTGTTCTGTTCTGTTCTATTCTGTTCTATTCTACTCTGTTCTTGTCTATTCTGTTCTGTTCTATTCTATTTTGTTCTGTTCTGTTACATTCTATTTTGTTCTATTCTGTTCTGTTCTATTCTATTCTGTTCTATTCTATTATGTTCTGTTCTATTCTATTTTGTTCTATTCTATTCTGTTCTATTCTGTTCTGTTCTGTTCTGTTCTATTCTGTTTTATTCTGTTCTGTTCTGTTCTATTCTGTTCTATTCTACTCTGTTCTTGTCTATTCTGTTCTATTCTATTTTGTTATGTTCTGTTACATTCTATTTTGTTCTATTCTGTTCTATTCTATTCTGTTCTATTATATTTGGTTCTGTTCTGTTCTATTCTATTATGTTCTGTTCTATTCTATTTTGTTCTGTTCTATTCTGTTCTATTCTGTTCTGTTCTATTATGTTTTATTCTGTTCTGTTCTGTTCTATTCTGTTCTATTCTATTCTGTTCTACTCTATTCTGTTCTATTCTATTCTATTATGTTCTGTTCTATTTTATTCTATTCTGTTCTATTATATTCTGTTCTGTTCTATTCTATTCTGTTCTACTCTATGCTGTTCTGTTCTATTCTGTTATACTCTATTCTGTTCTGTTCTGTTCTATTCTATTATGTTCTGTTCTATAGAACAGAATAGAACAAAATAGAATAGAACAGAATGGACAAGAACAGAATAGAATAGAACAGAATAGAACAGAATAAAACAGAATAGAAAAGAACAGAATAGAACTGAATAGAACAGAACAGAATAGAACTGAATAGAATAGAACAGAACAGAACAGAATAGAATATAACAAAATAGAATAGAACAGAATAGAATAAAATAAAATAGAACAGAACAGAATAGAACAAAATAGAATAGAACAGAACAGAACAGAACAGAATAGAACAGAACAGAACAGAACAAAATAGAATATAACAGAACAGAACAAAATAGAATAGAACAGAATAGAACAAAATAGAATAGAACAGAATAGAACAAAATAGAATAGAACAGAATAGAATAGAACAGAACAGAATACAACAGAATAGAACAGAACAGAATAGAACAGAATAGAACAGAATAGAATAGACAAGAATAGAATAGAACAGAACAGAATAGAACAGAATAGAATAGAACAGAACAGAACAAAATAGAATAGAAGAAAAATAAAACAAAATAGAATAGAACAGAACAGAACAGAACAGAATACAACAGAATAGAACAGAATAGAACAAAATAGAATAGAACAGAATAGAATAGAACAGAACAGAACAGAATACAACAGAATAGAACAGAATAGAACAAAATAGAATAGAACAGAATAGACAAGAACAGAATAGAACAGAACAGAACAGAATAAACAGAATAGAACAGAACAGAACAGAATAGAATAGAACAGAATAGAACAGAATAGAACAGAATAAAATAGAACAGAACAAACAGAATAGAACAGAACAGAACAGAATAGAACAGAACAGATGAGAACAGAATAGAACAGAATAGAATAGAATAGAACAGAACAGATTAGAACAGAATAGAACAGAACTTAATAGAATAGAACAGAACAGAATAGAACAAAATAGAATAGAACAGAATAGAACAGAATAGAACAAAATAGAATATAACAGAACATAACAGAATAGAACAGAATAGATCAAAATGGAATAGAACAGAACATAATAGAACAGAATAGAATAGAACAGAATAGAATAGAATTAATAAACAAATAAATATTGTTTAATTTTTTTTAATTTAAAATAATATAATATATAAATAGTATAATATTATTTAAAATAATATTTAAGATAATACTAAAAATACAATCGAATAAAACAATATTAATTAAATTAAAATAATATATTATATATACATATACATATTATTATTATTATTATATAAATATCATTTTATTATTTTTAAATATTAATTTAAATATTTTAACTGCAATAGTAGGTATATTTAATATAATTAATAAGAATAAAATTTATACGTTCAATATATATTCTTTTTATATAAAGATTATTTTATTAATCTTAATTGTTTTAATAATATAACATAATATTAAAATAATAATATATTATTTTCAATGCATATATTATTTAATTTAATAATATATAATTATTAAAATAAGAATTAAAAATAATAAAAATATGTATTTTACTCATATACACACACACACACACACATATTTATTATTGTAATTATTTTAAAAAAATTATGACATATTTTAATTAAATTATTATATATAAAAATATATTTTAAATATATAACATACAATTTTAGATATAAAAAAATATATATTTAAAAAATGTAAAAAGTTGTCTAATTGCAGAAATGCATGAACTGAGCTAAACTCTGCTCTTCAGTTTCAGCACTGACGCGCCCCGGTGATTTTAACGGGACAGTTCCAGCGGAGTCGCGTCGCGTCGCGCGGCCGGTGCGTCTTTGACGCGCGTGTGTTGCGAGAGATTGTGCAAGCGCGGCTCTTCTCTGGGAGGAGCCTGAGCTGAAGCGGTCTGCTGTGCGCGTAAATCTGCGCGTTTGTTTCCGTTCACAACACATGGAGAGACACGGAAGCGTTTGATCAGGACACAAGCAGACGCGGAGCGACGCGAGCCGGTGGGTGGCTTTCCTCTTTCATTCCTGCTGTTTGGTGAGCGTTATAGACGTGTGTATAAACACGCGCGTTGCCCCGCGGGTATCGATCACTTCCTCTCCTCCGCGGCGCTGACACAAGTCCCGAAAGTACCGGTACTGACCGCGTTTACTGTGCGCTACCACTATAACGCTTGATAGATTATTGAGAATTTTTGAAAGGTTCAATTGTTTAATTTGAGCGTTTTTGTATTACATAGATGCTTTTTAACACAATCTATTATAATATATAAATATTTAAAATAAATATAAACTATATATATATATATATATATTATTATAATATTATTTTTGTATTTTTATTTTATACAGGTGCAGTTTGACACAATACTTAATATATAATAAATAAAATATATACTTAAATATATTAAAATCGATTTATTTTTATAAGTGATACATTTAAATAGTTACTCAAAATAAGCACGTCAGTGTTTTATAATAAATAAAAATGATATATGTTAAAAAAAATGATATTCAAATATGTTAAAATATTTTTTTTATAAGTAGTTACTCAAAATAAGCACTTCAATATTTTATTATAAATAAAAATTATATACAGTCATGGCCAAAAATATCGGCACCCTTGGTAAATATGATCAAAGAAGGCTGTGAAAATTAATATGCATTGTTAATCCTTTTGATCTTTTATTTTAAAAAATGCACAAAAATCTAACCTTTCATTGGAGAATGCGAATTTAAAATGGGGAGAAATATCATTATGAAATAAATGCTTTTCTCAAATACACATTGGACACAATTAACGGCACCCTTTTATTCAATGCTTTTTGAAACCTGTATTTGGCATAACAACAGCTCTGAGTTTTCTCCTGTAATGCCTGATGAGGTTAGAGAGCAGCTGACGAGAGATCAGAGACCATCGCTTCATCCAGAATCTCTCCAGATCCTTCAGATCCACAGCTTCTCCTCTTCAGTTCACCTGAAAATTAATATGCATTGTTAATCCTTTTGATCTTTTATTTTAAAAAATGCACAAAAATCTAACCTTTCATTGGAGAATGCGAATTTAAAATGGGGAGAAATATCATTATGAAATAAATGCTTTTCTCAAATACACATTGGACACAATTAACGGCACCCTTTTATTCAATGCTTTTTGAAACCTGTATTTGGCATAACAACAGCTCTGAGTTTTCTCCTGTAATGCCTGATGAGGTTAGAGAGCAGCTGACGAGAGATCAGAGAGCACTCCTTCATCCAGAATCTCTCCAGATCCTTCAGATCCACAGCTTCTCCTCTTCAGTTCACCTCACTCATCTTCTATAGGGTTCAGGTCAGAGGACTGGAATGGCCAGAGCAGAAGCTTGGTTTTGTGCCCACTGACCCATTTTTGTGTTGTTTTGAAGGTTTGTTTTTGGATTATTGTCCGGTTGGAAGATTCAAACATGGCCCATTATAAGATTTCTAACAGAGTCAGTCACTTATTGATTTTGTATCTGTTGGTATTTGATAGAATCAAAGATGCTGTGTGTCTAGACAAGATGTCCAGGACCTCCAGCAGAAATATAGGCCCACGACATTAAACATACAGCAGTATATTTCATTGTACACATGGGGCACTTTTTATCCCTGTGTGCACCAAACCCATCTTGAGTCTGATAACTGATATGCTGGAGTTTGTTTTTGGATGAGCTAGGAGAATTTTCCTTGAAGCCCTCCCAAACAACATGTGGTGATGGAGGTGCTGTTTGACAAATTTTTTAAAGGTTTTCTGCCCCCGAGACTCAACTATTTTCTTCAGTTCTCTAGCTGTGGTCCTCGGAGAGTCTTTAGCCACTCAAACTCTCCTGCTCACCGTGCATTAGGACGATATAGACACACGTCCTCTTCCAGGCAGTTTCATAGCATTTTATGT
This sequence comes from Sinocyclocheilus grahami, assembly GCF_001515645.1. NCBI lineage: Eukaryota > Metazoa > Chordata > Actinopteri > Cypriniformes > Cyprinidae > Sinocyclocheilus > Sinocyclocheilus grahami. Next base: position 152,448 of record NW_015505615.1, on the reverse strand, counting down.
CGATTGGAAATTCTTAATTATTGCCCTGATGGTGGGAATGGGAATTTTCACTGCTCTAGCTCTTTTCTTAAAGCCACTTCACTAATTTGTGAAGCTCAATTATCTTTTGCTGCACATCAGAAATATATTCTTTGGTTTTTCTCATTGTGATGATGATTAAGGGAATTTGGGCTTTGTTTTCCCTCCTATTTATATTCCTGTGAAACCCGGCTGGATAATTTCATGTTCATAATCACCCTGGAGTGCTCAAAATTGAGAATATGAATAGGAATATACTTCAGAGATATTTTACTCATAAGAATTTCTAGGGGTGCCGATAATTGTCCAACGTGTATTTGAGAAAAACATTTATTTCATAATGATATTTCCCCCCCATTTTAAATTCTTATTATCCAATGAAAGGTTAGATTTTTGTGAATTTTTCAAATAAAAGGTTAAAAGGATTAACAATGCAGATTAACTTTCACAGCCTTCTTTGATCATATTTACCAAGGGTGCCGATATTTTTAGCCATTACTGTATATGTAAAAAAAATATATAACATTTTATATTCAAGTATGTTAAAATATTTTTTATTTTTTATAAGTGATACATTTCAATAAAAGGTTACTCAAAATAAGCACTTCAGATCTTTTATAATCAATAAAAGTTACATTTATGTTAAAAAATTATATGCATTATTATATATGCATTTTTAAATATGTTAAAATATTTTTTTTACTTTCAAGTGATACATTTCAATAAATAGTTACTCAAAAAAAACACTTTAAAAATGACACTTTTGACATTTCATAACTTCAAAACATACGGTCCTTTTGTTTAGTTGCTGTTGTTTATGCTTGTGGAAGGTTATTAAATCAAGTCTTATATGTGTCATAATTTGCCGTGTTAGATCAGATTACTTTTAAAATGAGCTCCTACTATTGCATTTGATCACATCACGGAGCAGGAAAATATTATATGCAGGAAACTGAGCTTTATTATGTGCATAATGAAAAACATTGTGACAGTGCTGTGGTGGTGTTGTTGCAATTTAGTGTTTTGGGAGAAAATAAAAGCATCCTTGTACCATATAAATCATGTTATTACCATCTGAAACCAGAGTGCATGTTATATAGTTTCCTCATATGTTGCTTGATCCATTATAATGTTTAACTTCCTCTTGTGCATGCGAGCGTTCATCACATCTGAACGCATGCTTGTAATGCCAGCGCCACACTCAGGTGAGATGGATGTGAAATATGCGCTTGAGAGAGCATCGCTTTGATTGGATGAGAGTCCCGCCGGTTTGCCTTAACGATTTACGGTAACGCGCAGAGGGGCCCGTTAAATCATCCCCCGTCCCGGCTGACAGAGAGAGAGAGAGAGAGAGACCGAGAGAGAGAGAGTGCACTGGATAAGAGACCAGCAGAGAGAGAGAGCGAGAAACAGCGAGAGAGAGAGATAGAGAGAGCGAGTGCACTGGATAAGAGACCAGCAGAGAGAGAGAGCGAGAGACAGAGAAAGAGAGAGATAGAGAGAGAGAGTGCACTGGATAAGAGACCAGCAGAGAGAGAGAGCGAGAGACAGAGAGAGAGAGAGAGATAGCGAGAGTGCACTGGCTAAGAGACCAGCGCACTGGATAAGCGAGAGACAGAGAGAGAGAGAGATAGAGAGAGAGAGAGAGAGAGAGAGAGTGCACTGGATAAGAGACCAGCAGAGAGAGAGAGAGAGCAGGATCAGTGGAGACGGATGGTTTGTGTCTGTTCTGCTCTAAGTTTGTGGTTCTGTTGCAGAAGGAACCAGACTGACGAGAAGAGCCAGACCTGCAGCGGGAGCATGTGAGTAAAGCCATCTAACATCTCAACATCACAGCTTCTGCTGCTTAACTGATGGATCTCTACTGACTGCTTTCAGGCTCTGCATGCATTACGGACCCAATATTTAGAATAGAGAGTAAAAGTACAAATGTGGCATATTTTACTATTCTGAACCACATTTGTACTTTGCACTACAATGATAGTTTGTACTTCATTTGCACTTTACTATAATTCATAACATTTTTATTTTTAATATAATTCTTAAAACTCTTTAAATATGTATATACTTTTATATTATTTGTATAAAATATCAAATTAATTACAAATATATATGTAGATATATTATTTATAATATTTTAATTAAATGTGTAATTATATATTAATATAATTATTAATTTGTTTATACATATATATATATAATATATTTTTTGTTTTTTGTTATATATATGTGTGTGTGTGTGTGTACATATATATATATATATATATATATCCGTATGCACTTTCTGCATGTAATCTAATTATACTAAAGCCTTTATTCACCATTTAAAGGTGTGACTACAGATAAAATGGTTTATGCATGCATTGTTTTGTGTGTCTGAGATGTTTTTTACGTGACTAATAGATCATTTACTGTATGTTGATACATTTTTTTGATAGATCCTCTAATCTCTGATCCAGTCCTGCATCTTTCTCTGGACGATCACGGCATCAATTACTCCCTTATTATCTGATTTTCTCCCAAAAAGTGTGCCGGCACCATGTAAGCAGAACATTTATGACTCGTTTCACATCACTAATGCTAAATGAACGCCTGCAAATTGATCTACAGTTGTAAAAAGATTATGAATATGGATTTTATTTTCATTATACTAGACTTTCCAAAGCCTAGATTCAAGATTAAAGTTTATATATGTTAAAAACACACATTTGCAATTTTTTTTTTATATATATGGAGTTGGAAAGTATGATATTATGATACTAAAATTCATATTGATAATCTTGTTGATGCTGTAATTAATCCATGTTTATGTATCAGTGTTATTTTAGTATCATTTAGATACTGTTATGGTTTTTAATAATATTTTGAATTCATTTTTATTTTCATTTATTTCATTTTAGTTAGTTTTAGCAATTTTGTTGTGAGTTTTTAATTTTTGATCGTTCTTGTTTTAATTAATTAATTTATTTATTTTGACAAAATGTCTATATAGTTTTTATTCATTTTTCAGTTTAAGTTATTTTAGAACATAAAAATTAAATTAAATTAAAATGAGAATTAGCGGGATTTTTTTAAAACGTTTTTTTAATTATGTTTGTTTTCAGTTGACATTTATTTTATTTGAAGTTAAAAATAACTAATGGTTTTAATTTTAATTATAACTGTAATTGCCCTGTTATGTAAGTATGCATTATATTTAAGCAATTATGTTGCAATTAGAGTAAAATTTACATTGTGGAGAACTACCTTGAGGAAAATAATATCTAAAATTCCCAAAATGTTTGTTTGATCAGTAGGTGGGGTTCAGATAGCGCAAATATAATGAGCTTAATATAAAAGCAATAGAAGCGAATGGTAAATTCCCACTATGATATAAAAACAGACTGTGTGTGTGTGTGTGTTGTACTGTGTTCTCGGTACAGTTACGTGACTAATTGGCCACTTACTCTCCGCCGATAGATTATCTGACCAGGTCTTGTGGCCCCCGCGGCCCCCATCCATGCGTCTTTCTCTGGACGAGCTCGGCATCGATCACACATAATCCGATTTCCCCCCAAAAAACAAATAATGAAGCGTTTCTGGAGCTTACCCTTTTAAGTAATTTAGCGATTCGTTCAAACTTGTGCGAATCGATGAAGTGGGTTTTGAAAGATGAGTCTAATGAATTCCCATGATGCTCTAATTTCGCCCTAATGCATCTCAGCGAAATTAAAACACACATTTGTGATGCTCAGATAAGCAGGATGGAGATTTTATCTGAATTGGAGCGTTTGGAGATGATGTCGTTATTTTGGACTCATCACACTAACTGCTCTAATTAGGTTTTCGATCATTTTATTTAGTCTCAGCTGAGACTCCCAGACTCTGCCGAGACTTTGGGCCCTGCTTCGTTTTTACATCGTAATTAATATTTTTATCCAATCAAAACATACTGAGTTCATCTATTTTTGTATCTTACAGGTAATTATAACAGTGGCACATTTGCATTTATATAGAAGTCTTAAAGACACAGTAGCAAAATCAGCTCATTTATTCATTGCATGACTTTATTTTCATCCGAAGAACACAAAAGAAAGATATTTTGAAGAACGTTGGTGGTCCATACAACATTGGGTCTCATTGACTTTCATTGGATGAACAGAAAATAAGCAGAGATTTATAATATCTTTGGGTGAACTGTCCCTTTATTTCTAAGAGAGAGGAAAATGGTCATGGAAAATGTAATTACTAAACTGAGTTACTGTATTTGGGGCAAAAAAGCTTGACAAATTTAATTGATTTATGCAATTAAATGCTGCATAAATCAAGGCCATAACAAAGTAAATAATAAAATAAAAAAATTATATTTAAATATCAAATAAAATAATTATAAAATTAAATACAATTTTTTAGGCTAGTCTGCCTCGTCACTCGTCAATGTCAATATTATTTCAACGGCCAATCAAATCAAAGAAGGCGGAGCTTAGTTTTAACGTGTTAGTTTTAATGGGGAACGTGTGCAAGGTGAGATGTAAGGCAGCTAAACATTTAATATCTGACTGTTTTATGACAGAAGTGTTAAAAGACTGACATGTAATATCCAGTGATGCAACATGTACCTTTTTTTTTTGTTGGTCATTTTAAAGGAATAGTTCGCCCAAAAATGAAAATTTGCTGAAAATGTGCTCACCCTCAGGTCATCCAAGATGTTGATGAGTTTGTTTCTTCATCAGATTTGTAAAAATGTAGCATTGCATCAGTGTCTCAGATATGGATGCTCTGCAGTGAATGGGTGCCGTCAGAATGAGAGTCCAAACAGCTGATAAAAACATCACAATAATCCACAGCACTCCTGTCCATCAGTCAACATCTGGAGAAGACAAAAGCTGAGACACATCCAGCATTAAGATGCTTTTAGCTAAAATACGAGTCCGTAATCCATAATAACGCTTCCTCCAGTGAAAAAGTGTTCTGGTGTGAATCAGGAGAGAAATCTGCACAGATCAAGCACCGTTTACATGCCAAAACAGCTCTAAACAAATATGTGTGTGATTTTGATGTGAAAGACAACAGGAGATGGATTTTTTCACTGGAGGAAGCGTTATTATGGATTATGGACTTGAATGAAACTGGTCCAGTTTGCTCCCCCACAATGTTCAAGATGTGGTTACAGCCTTGGCATAAATATGATAAATATATGATATGAGGCCATTAATAAATCATTAAGTTAAAGGCTTTTTTAACACATTGATTTCTTATTATGAATCACTGTGTGTGTGTGAAACCATTAGAATTTTTTATCGTTGGGTGTGTGAATGATTACTTCTACAGTTCACTGTTTGACTCAGAGATGTGTGTGTGTGTCTGTTAGGGTTGCAAAAAGGTGGAACATTTCCAGTAAATTTCGGAAACATTCCTGAAATTTTGAAAAATGTCCAGGATTTTTTGGAATATTCCAGGAATTTTTTGGAAAGTTTCTGGAAACTTGCTGGAAATTTTCCACCCCTTTCCAACCCTAGTGTCTATGTGTGTGTGTGTGTGTGTGTGTGTGAGAGAGAGAGAGAGTGTGTGTGTGTGTGTGTGTGTGTTGTGCCATTACAGGCCAGCGATGTATGTTGCCGGGGTGACAGTGAAGAGACGGTTGCTGTCCAACATCATCCATCTCTCTCTCTCTCTCAGTCTGTCTCTCTTGGCACAGGATGGTTCATTCATTCAAGGGCGCAGGGTTTGGTTTCAACATTTGAAATTCAATTCAGCTGCTCCATATGTTCACATACGCGTTACAGTGCCACTTACAGTTGATCATTTGTTCTTGTTTAAAAAAAACATTTTAGTCAGCATTTGCCCACAAGCTTTTGAATAAAAATCTTATCTGAATAATAATAATGCAGCTTTTATTTTAAAACCATGCATTTTAAATATGCATTTAAATGTGTTTAAAGAAATCAACTCGGCACAACTCTGAACAATTTTGCTTTTATTTTTGAATTTTCAGTTTTCATTCAGTTTTAGTCATTTTGTTATGTGCTTTTGTGATTTTCATTATTATTCTGTTTTTAATATTTCTAAATAGCTTTAATTTATTTTTATTTCAGTTTTAGTAATTTTAGAGCTTAAATTTCAGTTTAATATATTATTTTATTTCAATCACTGAAATTTGTTTTAATAGATTTAGTTAACAATAGCAACACTAGATGTATGTTTTAAATGCATGCTTTTTTAAATATGCATTTAAATATATTTGAAGAAATTGACTGATTCATTTAGCTTTTATTTAAAAAAATTATAGAGACAAATTAAAAAAATTAAAATGAAAAAAAAAACATGCAACAAAATCACTCAAATTAAAAAATTTAAGTGAAATCTAAATATAGTCATAAAAATAAATGCAAAATATTAATATAAATGGTAATAGTATATCACTGATACCAAAATAATGCTTGAATTTTATGTTAATATAGATAAAACAGCAGTATTATTTTAGTATTATTAATTACTAGTATTTATTCATATTTTGAATTAGCTTTCATTTTTATGTTTTCAATTTTCATTTAAATTTTTGTTTAAGTTTTAGTAATTTTGTTATGTGCTTTCGTCATTTTAATTAGTTTTTGTGTTTTTTTTTATATTTCTATATAGCTTCAATTTATTTTTATTTCAGTTTTAATAATTTTAGTACTTTAAATTTCAGTTCTAAATTTAGTTTTTTTTTTAAAGTTTATCATCTATTTATATTTTACTTTATTTAAGCTTTATTTCAATTACTGAAAACGATTTTTAATAGTTTTAGTTAACAATAACAACACTAGATGCATGTTGCATATTAACATAATACACACCTGACGTCATAAATGAAAGGAAATGCCTTTGTTATTGCAATTCTTGCATGATTTCCTCATTAAAAACCAACTCAATCAATCAAGTGAAAAGTTCCTCCGAAACTGGATTTCATGACTTTTTATGAAATCCCTTTAAACAACATTACACAAAGACTTTTGTGCAATCTTACAAAATTAGGTTAAACATCCAAAAACAAGAGTTTATGAAATCCAATAACAAAATCCGCCGAGAGGTATTTTAATGAAGCACAGGAAGTGATGTTTCCTTCTGAGCCGGTGCGTCTCAAACTCAACAGACGGCGTGATGTATGAAAGCTCCTCCTAAAGACACCGGCTTTCAGAGCACCTTAACGTCACGTCTAATGATCTAGAACACATTCGAGGGAGTTTCAGCGGGAACCAAATAATGCAGAGACCTTATATCGATATATGAATATTGCAGCAGCAGCTGTTTTCAGGTTTCGTCCAGCAGCTGTATCACATGTGCTGTTATATGTCATAATATTAGCGCGGTCATGGGATTACGGGCCGGGTGCACCTCTGGAAGCAGGGGTTAATTAAAAACGCTTCCCGCTGTGGGACAGGAAATGGATTGTTTCAGGAGGGGGTCATTTATAATGGCGTGCGGTGTGTGTGAGCGCTTGTACTAAGACACTCTTAATAGGAAGACTAATCCCCTCCCAGTCACAAAGTGACAGACCAATTACACACACACACCACCGGTCCTCCCCTTCCAGCGGCCCAGCGCTCGCTCTGTCCATCCCACAGACAGATCCTGACATCACCTGCCCGTCTGCGTGTGTGTGTGGTATGAATGAGAATCTGTGTGTGTGTGTGCATGTGTGCGTGTGTGTGTCTTTGAGTGTATATGTGTGTGGTATGAATAAGAATCTGTGTGTGTGTGCGTGTGTGTGTGTGTGTGTGTGTGTGTGCGCATGTGTATGTGTCTTTGCGTGTATATGTGTGTGGTATGAATAAGAATCTGTGTGTGTGTGTGTGTGTGTGTGTGTGCGCGTGTGTATGTGTCTTTGAGTGTATATGTGTGTGGTATGAATAAGAGTGTGTGTGTGTGTGTGTGTGTGTCATGAATGAGAATCTGTGTGTGCTTTATGCAGTGTCAGTTTGATTTGGGATGGTAATTTATTTAAATAGACTTTTTGACATTAGCAGGATCGGCATTTACACTCAAACAGATCACCTTATCTTTCATTTTTATTTTTTATATTTTCAGTTTTTTATTCTTATTTTAATTTATTTTAGTTTTAGTAATTTTGTAGTGTTCTTATGTCATTTTTACTTTTTTATTTTTTTATATTATTATTATTATAAAGCTATTATATAGCTTTATATGACTTATATTCTTTCTTTCTTTCTTTATATATTTTATATTATTTCTTTATTTAAGTTTTAGTCATTTTAATATTTTAAAAATTTATTATTTTATTTTATTAGGCTTTTTTCATTAAATATTTCTATATAGCTTTCATTTATTTTTTATTTCAGTTTTAGTAATTTTAGTACTGTAGTTCTGACATCAGCATTTAAACATTTCATGTTTTTTATTTTTCATTTATTTTAATTTTCAATTTTAGTTTAAGTGTTAGTAAGTTTGTAATGTGTTTTTGTCATTTTTTTAATCAGTTTTTGTTGTAAATAGAATATTGAATAGATTTGTATATAGAATATATACAGTATATATAGAAAAAATGTATAGAAAATAATTGTTACTTAAAATAATTGAAATAAAATATTTAAAAACCTTTTCTAATTTTCATTTAGTTTAACTCGATATACTAAAATAACTAAAACTGCTGAAAACACGCAAAACAATTACTAAAGCTTTGACTAAAATTAAAATTAAAACAGAAAATATAAAAATGAAAACTATATTAATTCTGATTGCCAGGTGACATTTACAATTTTCATCTTAGTTTGTTTAAGTGTGTGTTATGCAGTGTCATATTGATTTGGGATGGTAATTTATTTAAATAGACTTTTTGACATTTAGCAGGTTCAGCATTTAAACAAATCTTTCATTAATATACTGAATAGCATTTTCATACTGTAAGTGTATTTCTGTTTGCATGGTGAGTGTGTGTGTGTGTGTGTGTGTGTGTGAGAGAGAGAGAGAAAGAGAGAAAAAGAGCGTGCCTAGGTATTAATTTCATATTGATGCATTAGATGCTGATGTGTGAGTTTTAAGCTGTAATTGATTCAGCCTTTTTAATGTTTTAACTTTTACACCATGGTCATGTCATAAATTTGATAGCTCAATTACCTAATATTGATTTGCACGCAGTAATGTGTGTGTGTGCGAGGGCTTGAGTGTATAAGTGCGTGTTTGAGCCCATGCGGAGGAAAGTTGTGTGTGTGTGTGTGTGTGTGTGAGAGAGAGAGAGAGAAAGAGAGAAAAAGAGCGTGCCTAGGTATTAATTTCATATTGATGCATTAGATGCTGATGTGTGAGTTTTAAGCTGTAATTGATTCAGCCTGTTTAATGTTTTAACTTTTACACCATGTTCACCTAGGTATTAATTTCGTATTGCTGCATTAGTTGCTGATGTGTGAGTTTTAAGCTGTAATTGATTCGGTCTTTTTAATGTTTTAATTTTTACACCATGTTCATGTCATAAATTTGATAGCTCAATTACCTAATATTGATTTGCACGCAGTAATGTGTGTGTGTGCGAGGGCTTGAGTGTATAAGTGCGTGTTTGAGCCCATGCGGAGGAAAGTTGATTGTTTATTGTTTACCATGTTGCTTTCATAGCTCGGGTGATGCAATGGAGTTATTAGTTATGTTTCATTGAAGTATGTTACAGGTCAAAAGTTTGGAATAATAATTTTAAAAAAAAAATGTTTTTGAAAGAAAAAGTCTCTTCTGCTCACCGAGGCTGCATTTATTTGATCAAAAATACAGTAAAAAATGTAATATTCTAAAATATTATTACAATTTCAAATAATGGTTTTCTATGTGTATATATATTAAAATTAAATTTATTCCTGTGATCAAAGCTGAATTTCCAGCATCATTCCTCCAGTCTTCAGCGTCACATGATCTTCAGAAATCAGTATAATATGCTGATCTGCTGCTCGAGAAACATTTCTGATTATTATCAATGTTGAAAACGTGCTGCGAATATTGAAAAAAAAAAACATTTAAAAGTTTGGGGTAAGTAAAGAGAAATTAATACTTTTATTCAGCAAGGATGCATTAAGTTGATCAAAAGTGGCAGTAAAGACAATTATAATATATCAAAACATTTCCATTTCAAATAAATGCTGTCCTTTATTTATATATATATATATATCAAATAAATGCAGCCTTGATGAGCAGAAGACAAAAACATAAAAAAATCAGAATCATTCCAAACTTTTGACTGATAGTCTATGAACTCCGTTTCTCCTAAAAATAAAAATAGACACATTGGAGTCAATAGTTGTTGTGTATTAACAGTATGGAGTTATAAAATGAATATGGAGCAGCTCAGATCATTTGGACACTTTGCACAGACACTCGACACTTTAACACTCACTTTATCGTCAACGCGCTGCTTCATGATAATGTGAAGACGATTGCATACGGGTTCTCTTATTATTATTCTAAAGTGCATATACTTTTGTTTTGGCATTGTTTATTTGTGCTGTTCTTCCTTGTTTTGTCCTTTATTGCATATTGTTTTATTGTCTTATACTTATGATTGCAAACTGTCTATTTTGGTAAATCTGAGACACCGTTGAGAGTTGTGTGTGTTTCTGTGGTGCTTGTGTGTTTCAGAGATTCAGTGTCATGACTGGGGTGTGTGGAGCAAGGGTGTGTGTGTGTGTGAGAGAGAGAGAGAGAAAGAGAGAAAAAGAGCGTGCCTAGGTATTAATTTCATATTGATGCATTAGATGCTGATGTGTGAGTTTTAAGCTGTAATTGATTCGGTCTTTTTAATGTTTTAATTTTTACACCATGTTCATGTCATAAATTTGATAGCTCAATTACCTAATATTGATTTGCACGCAGTAATGTGTGTGTGTGCGAGGGCTTGAGTGTATAAGTGCGTGTTTGAGCCCATGCGGAGGAAAGTTGATTGTTTATTGTTTACCATGTTGCTTTCATAGCTCGGGTGATGTAATGGAGTTATTAGTTATGTTTCATTGAAGTATGTTACAGGTCAAAAGTTTGGAATAATAATTTTTTTTTAAAAATGTTTTTGAAAGAAAAAGTCTCTTCTGCTCACCGAGGCTGCATTTATTTGATCAAAAATACAGTAAAAAATGTAATATTCTAAAATATTATTACAATTTCAAATAATGGTTTTCTATGTGTATATATATTAAAATTAAATTTATTCCTGTGATCAAAGCTGAATTTCCAGCATCATTCCTCCAGTCTTCAGCGTCACATGATCTTCAGAAATCAGTATAATATGCTGATCTGCTGCTCGAGAAACATTTCTGATTATTATCAATGTTGAAAACGTGCTGCGAATATTGAAAAAAAAAAACATTTAAAAGTTTGGGGTAAGTAAAGAGAAATTAATACTTTTATTCAATTTCCAGCATCATTCCTCCAGTCTTCAGCGTCACATGATCTTCAGAAATCAGTATAATATGCTGATTTGCTGCTCGAGAAACATTTCTGATTATCATCAATGTTGAAAACGGTTGTGCTGCGAATATTGAAAAAAAAAACATTTAAAAGTTTGGGGTAAGTAAAGAGAAATTAATACTTTTATTCAGCAAGGATGCATTAAGTTGATCAAAAGTGGCAGTAAAGACAATTATAATATATCAAAACATTTCCATTTCAAATAAATGCTGTCCTTTATTTATATATATATATATTATATCAAATAAATGCAGCCTTGATGAGCAGAAGACAAAAACATAAAAAAATCAGAATCATTCCAAACTTTTGACTGATAGTCTATGAACTCCGTTTCTCCTAAAAATAAAAATAGACACATTGGAGTCAATAGTTGTTGTGTATTAACAGTATGGAGTTATAAAATGAATATGGAGCAGCTCAGATCATTTGGACACTTTGCACAGACACTCGACACTTTAACACTCACTTTATCGTCAACGCGCTGCTTCATGATAATGTGAAGACGATTGCATACGGGTTCTCTTATTATTATTCTAAAGTGCATATACTTTTGTTTTGGCATTGTTTATTTGTGCTGTTCTTCCTTGTTTTGTCCTTTATTGCATATTGTTTTATTGTCTTATACTTATGATTGCAAACTGTCTATTTTGGTAAATCTGAGACACCGTTGAGAGTTGTGTGTGTTTCTGTGGTGCTTGTGTGTTTCAGAGATTCAGTGTCATGACTGGGGTGTGTGGAGCAAGGGTTCGGTGCGGGTGTATGACGGGGAGGTGGCGTATCTCTACTGTCCGCTCTTCTCTCATCCCACGCTCTACAGCTACAGTCAGACTCAGAACAGCAGTCTGTCTCTGCTGTGGTACCGACACCCACACACACACGAGCTGGAGCAGCCCATCAACCTCAAACTACACACACTGCACAAAGACCGCGAGTACCTGTGGATTCAGCCGGCCTCGGCGCAGGACGCCGGACTCTACATCTGCATGCTCCGGTAAACACTCACACACAGATGTGCACAGCCACATGCAGTCAAAACTGACTAGTTGGATGGTTGTCTGATTTACGGTGAACACAAATACATTATGAAAGTAAAATGTGTTAGTGAATGCTGTTTCGTGCTGGTAGAACATCATGATTGATTACTAATTCCTGCAACCCATGATATATTCATAAATTCATTTTTAATGGCATTTTATACTTGTAGCCTTCAAAAGCAGCAGAATTGTTTGTCATATCATCATTCAAATCCCATATATGTCAAAATGATAAATGTTACAAAAATGTAATTGTTACATGTATGTATATGTAATATAAAATAATATAATAAAAATTTTATATAAAATTAAATAAATGTGTAACCAAATCATGCAGGTTATTTCATCATGTTTATTTATTTCATATTTTAAATTATTTTATTTGGGTGTAATTATATTATTTTATTACTTACATGTAATCAAATCATGCACGTAATTTGTTAATGATATTAGTAATTTAATTTAATTTAATTTAATTTAATTTAATCTAAACAGAAATGTATAATCAAATCATGCAGGTTATGTCATCATGTTAGTGTTATAATTGAATCGAATCTAAATATAATGTAATGCAATGTAATAATTTAATTTAATTTAATTTAATTTAATCATGCAAGCAATTTCATCATGTTAGGTTTAAGTTAGGATATACAGTAAATGTATCAAATCTAATATAATAATAATATATATAAAGATAAATAAATATGATTTGATCTAAATATGTAACAAAATCATGCAGGTTTTATCATCATTATAATATAATAATATAATATAATAACAAATTATTTGGATCTAAATATAAACATGTAACCAAGTCATGCTGGTTATTTCATCATGTTAGGGTTATGTCAGGATATAAATACATATTATATAGATCTAAATATAAACATGTAACCAGTCGTGCAGGTTATTTCATGATGTTTTGTGTGTGTGGCAGCAACATTTCCTCGTGTGTGAAGATCGGCGTGGAGCTGGAGGTGATTCAGAAGGACGGAGAGTGTGACAGGAGAGCTCAACCTCACCTGAACCTGACTATACCGTTCCAGAGCGATCAAACCCTCACCTGTCCAAACCTGAACACACTCACGCTGCCCAACAGCACACACTCCGTCAGCTGGTACCACGTGAGTCTCTCTCTGTGTGTGTGTGTGTGTGTGTGTGTGTGAATAAACCTCTGAGACTATCATAATTAAATATGATGCTGGAAACTCATCCGACTGTTATGAAGCAAATTAATTTCTTAATCTCCAGAGCCGCACGGCTAATGAACTGAGAAGACGTGAACTCAAACAATCAGCATCATTCAGTTTAAAGGTTGTATGCGAGCAAAACTATCAAAATGCAAATCAGTACGGGCAATTTGTCTGTTTAAAGAGTCGTAACAATGCAAGAAATGACCTGAAGCGATAGCGGGTATGAAGAAAGATGTATTATCTACTGTATATGCTAGTGCACTACTAAAAGACTAAATAACCTAAACACGTCTAAAATGCACGACTGTATAAAGTTAAGATGAACCACTGCTATTGGAATGAATGGGAGAAAGTGGACGCCCATATATGGCGACTCTAGTAAAATAAGTCCCGCCTTCCAAATAAAAGAGCCAATCAGCAGTCTGCAAACTCACTATCTGCCGTTTGACACTCAGATGACGCATTTCATGTCCTACTAGTTGTGAGGATGAAATCCCTCGCCTCGCTGCAGCACTGCAAGTGTGTGCATTCAGCTTCAAATACACTGTGCCCTGATCAGACTACAGATCTATATTTCCTGCACAGCTTGTTAAAGGTCATTTCAGTCAGTTGACAGTGTTTTAACTGCATTTTCATGGTGCAATACGCATAAAATGCAGAAAGCTGTTGCTTGTGGGAAAAATAGTTGCATGACATTTAGAAAAGTTAATCCAGTGTTTTTGTGGCAATTTATGAGGAGTTTTTTGTGTGTAAACGTAGATAAGGCATAAAGTGAGTTATAATAATAATTATTATTATTCTTATATAAAGGCCTATAAACATTATTACTGTATAAACGTCTTTATCAGGGATTCCCAAAATTTTAGTATCAATAACATACTATATATAATTAAATTAAATTAAATTAAATTAAATTAAATTAAATTAAATTAAATTAAATTAAAACTTATTATTTGGATGTTAAAATGTAATCAAATCATGCAAGTAATTCCATCATGTTTGAGAAACCCGGATCTAATGGAATTGCACATCATCCAGGGTCTATAGTTAATAAAAACGAAAAGATAAGAACACTTAAAAAAAACATTTTGGTTACTTGAAATAAAATAAACAAACAGAAATAAAAAAATTAAAAAAACATTAAATTACTAAAACTGAAATAAAAATGAATAAAATCTAAATAGACATAAAAATGAATAAAAGGACTAAAACTAAAACTAAAAAGCCCTTATTAAAACAAAAATTGATTGGACGGAAGATACCCTGATTATAATGACACCATCTCCCTTCTAGAGAGTGTGAAGTGATTTAAGAAACATGAAGCTAGATCAGTGACATCTGTTTCTCGGTAGTTATGCAGGACTGAACTGTTTCGAGGAGACCGGGAGCTGAAAGGAGATGATCTGGTGATCTACAGGATGATGGAGCCGTACACCGGACTCTACACGTGTGTGGTTTCTTATCAGATGAACGGACGCACGCTCCAGTTCACACGCAACATCAACGTCATAGCTGTTGGTACGATTTTATCTCATTACTGTGGTAGCTTATTTTAAAATAATAATAATAATAAGTAATTGCAACTTTTTACCAATTCTGACTTATTTCGTGCAATTGCAAGTTTATATTTCACAATTCTGACTTTTCTCAGCTTTTCTTGTTTCCTCTCATCTCAATTCTTATATATATAATGACAAACTAAAATTTTAAATGAAATCAGAAAATAAAAACTAATTTAAAATATTAATAAAACTATAATTGTTAACACTGAAATAACACTGACATCATCTCCTTGCAATTCTGTTTATTTCTCCCAATTTTCACTTTTGTTTTTTGCAATTCTGAGTTTATATATCGCAATTGCGAGTTTATATTTCACAATTCTGACTTTTCTCAGCTTTTCTTGTTTCCTCTCATCTCAATTCTATGGAAGCTCATTTCCGCCAGGATATAAAAATATAAAAAAGGTAATTGCAATGTCAAAATTCTGATGTTTTTTCTCTTGCAATTGCAAATTATACACTCATAATTCTGACTTTTTTCCTCTGAATTCTGAGTTTACTTCTCACAATTACGTTTTTTTTGTTTGTGCCACTGAATTAAAAATAAAAAGTTAATTGTGAAAAAAAAAGTATATTTAAAAAAAAAATTCTAAATTGAGAAAAACAAAAAATTTAAATGAAAACTTTCATCAAACGAATTTTAAATATTAATAAAAATTATAATAGTTAATCATTATAATAACACTGCAATTCTGAGTTTATATCTCGCAATTAACTTTTTTCCCCTTACAATTCTCGCAATTCTAAATGTATATCTCGTAATACACTTTTCTCGCAACTGCGCGTTTATATATAGCACAATTTGGTTTATATCTCATATTTGTGACTTTACATCTACCAATCCTGTTTTTTTTCATGCAATTCTAAAGTTTATTTCTCACATTTTAGGAGAATTCTTTTCAGAATTGTGAGATTAAAAAATTGAGATTACCTGTTTTATAGTTTTAATCTGTGGCAGAGAAAGCTTCCATATATTTGGTCTCATCTCAAGATTCACACATTCGTCTTTCTTTACTGTAGTTCCTGATGTGGGCAGTAAAGTTCCCATCGTTCTGAATCCCGCGAGCGATCAGATCTACACAGTGACTCTGGGTGAGCGTCGTCGTCGTCTTTCCTTGTTTTTGCCATGTTTTCTGCAGTATGCATCACTGAACGAACGTCTCTGCATTGCAGGAGACACAGCGACGCTGTCCTGTCGTGTGCTTCTGCCTCACCTGTACGAGGAAAAGCAGTACATCTGGTGGACCGTCGATAACAAAACCCTGGAGCAGCTCGCCGACCCGCGATTCAGCTCACCTGAGGCCAAGTAGGGATGTGTTTGTGTGTTTCTCACTTCTTCAGTCTGTCTCGATCTCTGTTTTATCGACTCGTGTGTGCGTGTAGGCTTGTGTCGAATGATTACGGTGACGAGAGGAAAGAACGAGTCCTGTATGTGATGGATTTTTCAGCTGACGACCTGCAGAGGGAGTTTAACTGCTCCGCCAGAAACAGCCGCGGGATTAACACCAGCAGAGCCGTACTCAAAACCGAACGTAACTACACACGCTAACACCTCTAACACACACATGCATATCTGTTCAAATGTAATTGATTGCTGTGAATTTTCAGCATCATTACTCCAGTCTTCAGTGTCACATGATCTTCAGAAATCAGTATAATATGCTGATCTGCTGCTCCAGAAACATTTCTGATTATTATCAATGTTGAAAACAGTTGTGCTGCACAATATTTTTGTGGAAAACGTGATACATTTTATTTTTCAGGATTCACAGATGAATAGAAAGTTCAAAAGAACAGCATTTATTTGAAATAGAAATCTTTTGTAACATTAGAAATGCCTTTACTGTCACTTTTGATTAAACTAATGCATCCTAAAAGTATTAATAAAAAAAAAACAATTTAAGAAAAAAAATCCTACTAACCCCAAACTTCTTAGCAGTAGTATATAAAGGCAGCTATATAATTAAAAATACATTTTGTGTTGGAAAAAATAGCAAATAAATGTAAAATCAGCATTGTTACCATTGTACTAAATCCTAAATAAAAACTAATTCAATCTTTGATGAATAGAAAAAGTTAAAAAGAACAGATTTTTTAAAAATAGAAATCTTTTTTAACACTATAAATGTCTTTACTGTTACTTTTAATCAATTTAATGCATCCGTACTGTTATTCAGCTAAATTTCTCTCAAAACCAAAACTGTAGTAACTTACTTTCACCAAAACTTCAAACTAAAAGAACTTTTATAATTGCTATATTTTTATATTGTTCTAAGAAATATATTTTATATAATTGTCTTTATTTATTTAAGATTCATTTTTATTTTAATCATTTTAGTTTCTTCTACTCTAAATTTGGCATAAATATGCTGCTGATAAGGCATTAAAAGACTAATTGGCGTTTTACACGCCAAAACCATTTTTTAAATCGCATTTGGCACTTGTTTGTTTTGGACTCTGTATGCCCGTAGGTTTATTTTGGCAACAAATGCTGATCAGAATTCAGACTAAAATTGTATTAACTTAATTTTAATTAGTTTTTTGTTGAGCATATGTCATTTATGCATTTGGCAAATGCTTTTATAATTGACCTAAAGCACTGCATGTGTCTCTTGAACCCATAACATGCTTTACCAGTTGAGATATAGAAACATTAGGAGCTAAATTTGACCAGTGAGATCAGTATTTCTGTGTCTATGTGTGTATATAATCTTGTCTGTCTGTCTGTGTGTGCGTGTGCATATGCGCGTGTCTGTGTCTGTGTCTGTCTGTGTGTGTGTCTGTGTCTCTGTGTGTGTCTGTGTGTGTGTGTGTGTGTGTGTCTGTCTGTCTGTCTGTCTGTCTGTCTGTGTGTCTGTGTTTTTCTTGTGTGTGTGTGTGTGTGTGTGTGTGTGTGTGTGTGTGTGTGTGTAGCGTACGTCCCGACTCTAGAGCTGGGCTGTGGTTTAGGTGTGACGCTGGCGCTCATGTTGATGATGTTCGTCATCTATCACGTGTTCTGGCTCGAGCTGCTGCTGCTCTATCGCTCGTGGTTCGGCTCAGATGAGAGATACACGGGTGAGAACACAAACACATTCACTGACACGATGCTGTGTTTCATGGGTAGTTAAAAGCTGGTCTGTGTTATCAGGTTTAAGCTCAAACGTTTAAGCTCGAGGTTAACCACCATGAGGACAAAGTCAACTAAATTTACTGGCCTTAAATATATATTGCATTGCTACTTGTGTGTATATGAGCAATATATATGAGCAATATCACACGGGTAGCAGTGTGATATGGCTGTATAACAGCACGGCTGTGATTCGGCCGTAGCTTGACTAGTAACGAGCAATATGTACTCTCACTAGCTGGGTTTCCATCCAAAGTTGCGCAAAATTGGAATATTGCATAAAACATTTGCAAATAAGCACCACTTCCATCCAATGAGTCAAAGAGAACAAAATCATCACTTCCTGATAAACTGGCACTAAATATCGCTAAGAAAAGTATAAGTCACAAGATCGGTCCGCTGGTCAGTCAGGTTATGACTTTTTTGATGCGCATGGAGGAATTAATTCGGCAAATGTGTTTCCGTCTCCCATTGTTCGCATTAACCCTTTTTCACACAAGTCAAAAACCACCTCAAGCGAGCGTAAAACCTTTTTTGCGAATTAAGCGATTTTTTAATTTATTTGTCTTTTCCATCACTCGTTTCTGATGCGATATGTCAAAATGTGTATAAAAACAGAGTGATGGAAACATAGCTACTGTTGAAGCTCAAACTGGAGTTTAACACTAGTAGTGACTGAACTCTGTTTCTGCAGATGATAAGCAGTATGACGTGTACATCTCATACGCTCGCAACAGTGAGGAGGAGGAGTTTGTTCTGTCCACGCTGCGTCGAGTCCTGGAGACTGAGTTCGGTTACTCCGTCTGCATCTTCGACCGGGACAGTCTTCCTGGAGGAAGTGAGTATCACGTGTGACTCCAGACATACTGTACAGCAGGGGCAAAGCGGCTTCATTCACTGTTAAACTCCATCCAGTTTAATGCGCATTTAAGAATGTGTACGCTTACATCATTTACATTCACATTCGCATTACTGACTACTTTTAGTGGACAGACGTTTACACCATTTCACCATTAAAATAAAAGCTTGAGGATTTTAAATGTTTAAAATTCGAGGGTTTAACATTTGAAAGTGAAGGATTTAAGACACAGTGAACACAGTTTTATAAATATAAAAATAAATAAAAAACTATACATGTATAAAAAAAAAAATATATAAAAAAATGTTAAACGTCAACTAAAATTACAGTAAAAACAAACACAAAAAAAATATCAAAAATATTAACTAAAATTATAATAGTGTATGACACTAAAATAACTCATAGAAAATTTAAATAACTTTTTTTAAATATATTTAAAAATAACATTTAATATTTTATCTATTTATTTGCATGTCATGTGACCATCAACTGTGAATTTGCATATATATTGTTAAATTATTGAATTATTAACTTAAAAAGAGTTTGGGAATACCTGCTTTATGCAAGTACGTGAACACAGACACAAATTTACAGTTTGTAATACAGTGCAAGCACGTGTCAGCGTTGTTATTGTTAACTATTTTTAAAAAGTGGTCATTTAAACGATGCTGAAATACAATAAGATACAAATATTACATGAAAAACTAAATGAAACTTAGAAATAAAACTATAACCAAATGAAACCTAAATGGTAGTATTTTAAGAAATTAACATAAATAAAATAAATGAAACTAAATGATAATATAAAAAAAGATAGAATTGCAGAAATAAAAACTAAAACTGAAATAAAAATAAATGTAAATGCAAAATATTCATAATAAAAAAATAAAATAAAAAAAACACTAGCTTTCTAACCTTTTGGTATTCTATCTGTTTTCTTTATATTTATTATATAATTAAAAAAAAACTTGCTATGTGTACTACGTTAAGCTAACTGAGACTTGTTATAGCACTTGCATATCATTGCTCTTTTGTTGATTTTGATTGCTTCTATTGTCCTCATTTGTAAGTCGCTTTGGATAAAATGTAAATGTCTAAATGTAATGTAATGTAAAATAAAAAAACTGAAACTGACAAAAGCACATAAAGATTCAAATAAGACCTGAAAATATATATAAATGATACTAAAATATCACTAGTATGTTTTGGCTGTATAGTGAACGTTAGCATGAAGTGTTGATCAAATCCTGTCATGCAGAACGAGTGAGTGTGAATGTGATGTGTGAATGATGTATTGTGTGGTGTGTTACTGAGCGTGTGTCTGTGTGTAGCTATAACAGACGATACGCTGAGGTTTGTGGGTCAGAGCCGCAGGCTGGTGGTGGTTGTGAGTCCGTGCAGCGCTGTCCGCGGGACACAGGCTCTGCTCGAGCTGCAAGCCGGACTGACCAGCATGCTCCACGGCGGCAGCCTCAGGGTGGTTCTGATCCAGTTCAAACCGGTCCAGAGGAAGAGCTGGGTCAAAGAGCTGCGCCGGGCCCGGCTGGCGCTGACCCTCGTACGCTGGCAGGGCGAGAAATCGGCCCCTCTGTCCTCACGCTTCTGGAAACAGCTGCAGCTGGAGCTGCCCATGAGGAGGAACACACAACACACACAACACACACAACACACGCAAACGCTGCTACCAGATATCACACAACACACACCCGACACACACACACAAAACACACATCATGCAGAAGAGAAACTCATCGATCCTTACTCTACCAGTGCCTTATAGACATCAGCTGTGTCCATAGTCAAGCTTTTGCATAGCGCTTTTCACAATCTGCATCATTTCAAAGCAGCTTTACAGACAGTGAATGTCATATAGTATTTTCAGTGTAAATTTTGTATTATATTTATACTGTAATGGTATTTAGTAATATTTTGAGTTAGCTTTTATTTTTATATTTTCAGTTTCCATTTTAGTTTTGGTTGTTGTGTGGTTTTATCTTTTATATATATATATATATATATATATATATATACTGTATATATATGGGTCAAATACAAAAATGGGTTTCAAAACAAATAAAAATAAAAGTTTAATACACTAAATACATTAAAACTTAGTCCCCCCTCCCATACATTATATTGCGTCCTGTTTAATGCAGAAAACATTTTTTGAGCAAAAAATAATGATTATCATACATTCACAAAATTCACGGTAGCAATAGTTCATGTAACAAGAAAATCTAGTCAGGCATATTTAGATCAAGAATCATTAACGACATTAAAAGACTCTGTTTAAGGATCACAGTTCAGCCCACATAAAGCACTAGGTTTGACCCATTTGTCAGCAAGAAGTTTTTAATCAATTAAAATATAATAAAAAATTGTGTAAATTTATTTTGATGCGCACACCAAAATGGGACGCCTTGTCTTTGACCCATATATATGTGACCCTGGACCGCAAAACCAGTCATAAGTGTCAATTTTTTGAAATTGAGATTTCTACATCAAATGAGAGCTGAATAAATAAGCTTTCCATTGATGTATGGTTTGTTAGGATAGGACAATATTTGTCTGAGATACAACTATTTGAAAATCAGGAATCTGAGGGTGCAAAAAAATCTAAATATTGACAAAATCATCTTTAAAGTTGTCCAAATGAAGTTCTTAGCAATGCATATTACTAATCAAACATTAAGTTTTGATATATTTACGGTAGGAAATGTACAAAATATCTTCACGGAACATGATCTTTACTTAATATCCTAATGATTTTTGGCATAAAAGAGAAATGTATAATTGTGACCCATACAATGTATTGTTGGCTATTGCTACAAATATCCCCCAGCGACT
The DNA here is from genome assembly GCF_001515645.1 of Sinocyclocheilus grahami. Classification (NCBI taxonomy): domain Eukaryota; kingdom Metazoa; phylum Chordata; class Actinopteri; order Cypriniformes; family Cyprinidae; genus Sinocyclocheilus; species Sinocyclocheilus grahami. The sequence goes on along the minus strand of NW_015505615.1, from coordinate 130,408 downwards.
TAACACTGCTTTTGTGCTCCAGGGTCACATATATATAATTTTTTTATTTCAGTTTTAGTGCTTCAACTTATTGTATTTCCGTTAGCTGCCAAGTTTTATATTTATATTTTATTTCAGTTAACAAAATGATTTTAACAAAATGATTTAACATTTGCATACTCACCGTTCTCTGATGTCCGTTAATGATATATATATATATACACATACATACAGTATATATAGTTTAAAAATATTTAATTTTATGATTATGATTTATTTATGATCTTTGTATCACCTCTCAAACCCCCTGCAGTTCCCTCAAAAACCGACAGGGACCCTGCTGCAGTGGGTTAGGATTGTAGTGCACTCATCTGCACTAGATCATCTCCACTGTGGTTTCAAACGCCACTTCTGCCAATCTCTGACACCTGAAATAGCGTGCTATAAAACAGGATTTTAGAGGTTTCATTCCCTCTTTCATGCTCCATAACAAACCTCCAGCTGTTTTCATTCAATTGCATTTGATTCTTTGCATGTTTATTTTGTTGTTGTCATGCATCACTGTGTTCTTCATTTATGACCTTGTCATGTCCAGTATGTTCTGTGATCACATTTTTAAACTGCTTTGATAAATAAAAACGTATTTTTGCATCTGCACCGGTTTCATTTATTCATTTCATTACATTTCTCATGATGATTTCATACTGAACCTGATCATTCCATGACAGCAGCTGATTATTTACACTCATGATCATGGATGATGAAATGTTTGCGTAAGCATTTCCTTTCAGTCATCAGTGAATAGAGGAAGTGGTAAACCTCAACCAATCACATGCCGTCTTGCCCCGGTGAATCTGGTTATGTGTGTGTTTCTCAACTCGAGGTCTGGAGAAGCCAGATCAGCTCCGTTCTGATTCTCTGGAAAGAAAAACCCCACATACGTCTAAATATATCGCAACATGTTTCCAGCCTCCTTTGTTTTAGCAGTATTTTTTTCCATTGGCAATTCAGAAAGTTCAAAAGGCATTCGAAAATGTACCATCTGCCATTAGTTTAAAGGAATAGTTCACCCAAAAATGAAAATCTGCTGAAAATGTGCTCACCCTCAGGCCGTCAAAGATCAGGATGAGTTTGTTTCTTCATCAGATTTGTAGAAATGTAGCATTGCATCAGTGTCTCAGCAATGGATGCTCTGCAGTGAATGGGTGCCGTCAGAATGAGAGTCCAAACAGCTGATAAAAACATCACAAGTAATCCACACCACTCCAGTACACCAGTTCACATCTGGAGAAGACAAAAGCTGAAACTAATCCAACATTAAGATGTTTTTAACTTCCATAAAATCATCTTTAAAGTTGTCCAAATGAAGTTCTTAGCAATGCATATTACTAATCAAACATTAAGTTTTGATATATTTACGGTAGGAAATGTACAAAATATCTTCACGGAACATGATCTTTACTTAATATCCCAATGATTTTTGGCATAAAAGAAAAATGTATAATTTTGACCCATACAATGTATTGTTGGCTATTGCTACAAATATCCCCCAGCGACTTAACACTGCTTTTGTGCTCCAGGGTCACATATATATAATTTTTTTATTTCAGTTTTAGTGCTTCAACTTATTGTATTTCCGTTAGCTGCCAAGTTTTATATTTATATTTTATTTCAGTTAACAAAATGATTTTAACAAAATGATTTAACATTTGCATACTCACCGTTCTCTGATGTCCGTTAATGATATATATATATATACACATACATACAGTATATATAGTTTAAAAATATTTAATTTTATGATTATGATTTATTTATGATCTTTGTATCACCTCTCAAACCCCCTGCAGTTCCCTCAAAAACCGACAGGGACCCTGCTGCAGTGGGTTAGGATTGTAGTGCACTCATCTGCACTAGATCATCTCCACTGTGGTTTCAAACGCCACTTCTGCCAATCTCTGACACCTGAAATAGCGTGCTATAAAACAGGATTTTAGAGGTTTCATTCCCTCTTTCATGCTCCATAACAAACCTCCAGCTGTTTTCATTCAATTGCATTTGATTCTTTGTATGTTTATTTTGTTGTTGTCATGCATCACTGTGTTCTTCATTTATGACCTTGTCATGTCCAGTATGTTCTGTGATCACATTTTTAAACTGCTTTGATAAATAAAAACGTATTTTTGCATCTGCACCGGTTTCATTTATTCATTTCATTACATTTCTCATGATGATTTCATACTGAACCTGATCATTCCATGACAGCAGCTGATGTCCATGTTCATTATTTACACTCATGATCATGGATGATGAAATGTTTGCGTAAGCATTTCCTTTCAGTCATCAGTGAATAGAGGAAGTGGTAAACCTCAACCAATCACATGCCGTCTTGCCCCGGTGAATCTGGTTATGTGTGTGTTTCTCAACTCGAGGTCTGGAGAAGCCAGATCAGCTCCGTTCTGATTCTCTGGAAAGAAAAACCCCACATACGTCTAAATATATCGCAACATGTTTCCAGCCTCCTTTGTTTTAGCAGTATTTTTTTCCATTGGCAATTCAGAAAGTTCAAAAGGCATTCGAAAATGTACCATCTGCCATTAGTTTAAAGGAATAGTTCACCCAAAAATGAAAATCTGCTGAAAATGTGCTCACCCTCAGGCCGTCAAAGATCAGGATGAGTTTGTTTCTTCATCAGATTTGTAGAAATGTAGCATTGCATCAGTGTCTCAGCAATGGATGCTCTGCAGTGAATGGGTGCCGTCAGAATGAGAGTCCAAACAGCTGATAAAAACATCACAAGTAATCCACACCACTCCAGTACACCAGTTCACATCTGGAGAAGACAAAAGCTGAAACTAATCCAACATTAAGATGTTTTTAACTTCCATTGCTTCTGGCCAAAATACGAGTCCATAATCCATAATAACAATAAAAGTGTTCTGGTCTGAAACAGGAGAGAAATCTGCACAGATCAAGCAGCGTTTAAACAGCTCTAAACACATATGTGTGTGATTTTGATGTGAGAGACAACAGGAGATGGATTTTTTTCACTGGAAGAAGCGTTATTATGGATTATGGACTCATATTTTAATTTACAAACATGCAGCTTTTGCTTCACGATATGTTAACTGATGGACTGGAGTGCTGTGGATTACTTGTGATGCTTGCTTTAGATTTATTTATTCTTGTTGATTGAATGGTTGATGTCTAAAATATGCATATATGGGAAAGCTGAAAAAACATAGTCTTCACGCACTGAACAAAACACCAAAACAAAGGACTCAAGTTAAATCTCAACTGAAATAATAAGAATTCCTCTTGAGAAGTCACATTTACAGTGAGATTATACTGTATATTTGTGAGCAAGAGTACCAACATGTTTTAACATCGCTGTGATCAAAGCTGAATCTTCAGTGTCACGTGATCTTCAGAAATCATTCTAATATGCTGCTGGAGAAGCATTTCTGATTATTATCAGTGTTGAAAACAGTCGTGCTGCACAATGTTTTTGTGGAAACCGTGATGCATTTTATTTTTCAGGATTCTTTGATGGACAGAAAGTTCAAAAGAACAGCATTTATTTGAAATAGAAATCATCTGTAACATTCTAAATGTCTTCACTGTCACTTTTGATCCATTTAATGCATCCTTGCTGCATAGAAGTGCTCATTTCTTTCAGAGGAAGTGTAATCAGCGCCTGCTGTGTGTGTGTGTGAGTGTGTGTCTCTCTCTCTCAGATCTGATGGAGTCGGTCCTCAGGTGTATGCAGGCGTGTCGGCGGCTGCTGGTGGTGCTGAGCTCGGACTGTCTGTGCGAGAAGAGCATCAGTCTGCTGGAGTGTCGTCTGTGTTTGTACCTGCATCACGCGTCGCGCGCGCCCCTCATCACCGTGAGACGGCGCGCGCTCAGCGCCCCCTGCGGCGACATCGCGGAGCTGCGCAACAACTCCACCTCCGTGCGCTGGCACGGCGCGCGCTCCGATTGCACCGATTATATTTCTACTGACATTTAGCATACTTCATACATACTGTATACTACGTATACTATCAAAAAGGAATGGCTTTGAACATAAATGCTGCAAATGCTTCAGTTTATTTACATCTAATGAATTATTATAATTATCTAGACTCAGAATAACATTATAAGACATGGCAAAAATAACAAAACAAAAAAAAACACACCAAATAAAAATAAAGCCTCCACTATTTCAAAAAAATTAAATAAATAGTGCTATCTACGTACGTGAAACAATATTTATGTACGCTAAAATATTGTCATATGACATAAATACATTGCATGTTTAATTTGACAAGTTGCATCCAGTTGTAAAATTTAACATAAAAATGTATTAAATTAATTTTAAATATTTTAACCTCTGGCAATATGTGACCCTGGAGCACAAAACCAGTCTTAAAATAAATACCATTTTATGAAAATCTAGCTCAAATGGAGTTTGGGTTTGGTTGTCGACCAGCGGATGACAGCATTAGTGTTTTGTCCGTCATTAGAACGGCTGCATCTGAGGCAGTGAGTGCATCGCATTACGTTTTCATCAATTTACAGGTTATACAGTTATATGCATTGCAGTATTTCACGCATTGAGCTCTGGTTGCCTGTATTGCACCGATTATATTTCTACTGACATTTAGCATACTTCATACATACTGTATACTACATATACTATCAAAAAGGAATGGCTTTGAACATAAATGCGGCAAATGCTTCAGTTTATTTACATCTAATGAATTATTATAATTATCTAGACTCAGAATAACATTATAAGACATGGCAAAAAAAAAACAAAACAAAAAAAACACACCAAATAAAAATAAAGCCTCCACTATTTAAAAAAAAAATATATAGTGCTATCTACGTATGTGAAACAATATTTATGTACGCTAAAATATTGTCATATGACATAAATACATTGCATGTTTAATTTGACAAGTTGCGTCCAGTTGTAAAATTTAACATAAAAAATTATTAAATTAATTTTAAATATTTTAACCTTTATAACCCGCAATATGTGACCCTGGACCACAAAACTGGAGTCAATTTTTGAATAAATAAGCTTTTCTATTGATGATGCTACCACTCAGAGCACTCAGTGACCGCATAGCAACACCCTGGCATCCATAGCCGTTTCTCAAAATGCGTTCTTGTCTGTACTTGTGTTCTTGTGGACTTGTGAAACGTCATCAGTCGTTGCCCAAGCACTGTTCCAATTCAAAGTTCACTTCTAGCCAAGTACACTTCAAATCCCCGGATGTGTTCTTGCTCCGCCCCTTTTACCAAGGATGCATCAAGAGGTGACTTATGCGAACTTGAGGCAACCAGGTATACCAGAATGCATTTCGACACCAACCAGTGAGTGTTAATGGCGTAATTTTCAAAATATTATTGTTATTGTGTCATGAAACTTAGTTTTAACAGTTTTACAGGTGAGAATGTATTTGTTTAAAACTCATATATGTGGTTTATTTATAACGATAGCGCCTATTTGAAAATTTGCTTTGCCGATTTCGGAGACGTGAGCTCCAGGCGATCACCGGGTGTTCAGTGCTGATGATAATATATGCACACCTTAGCAACTGCATACCAACACCCTGACAACCCTCCAAAACTCCCTAACTCCCACTCAGAACACTCAATGACCGCATAGCAACACCCTGACAACCACCATCTTAGCAATAGCATAGCAACATCCTAACAACCACTCAGAACACCTTAGCTCCTGAACTACCTAGCCACTTTTAGAAATACCTTAGAAACTGCATAGCAACACCCTAACAACCACTCAGAACACCTTAGCTCCTGAACTCCCTAGCCACTATTAGAAATGCCTTAGCATCTGCATAGCAACACCCTAACAACCACTCAGAACACAGAAGCATTGTCACTGCCAAAGTAAGGAATTGCAGGTGGTTTTGCCATGTCAATATTCACATTTTCTTCATAAAATGTACAAATCTAGTTATATTGACTAATATTATGGTACTTTTATGGTTGTTTTATGACATTTTTCAGTGCTTGACAGATCCTGGTTACTGCTTTTGTTGTATGGAAAAGAGCAGTCTGGACATTTGGCTAAACATTTCCTTTTGTGTTCCATAGAAGAAATAAAGTCATACGGGTTTGCAGTGACATGATGGTACAGTAAGCAATTGCTTACTGCAATTGAACATGTAGTATACTTGTACTGAACATTCTATTATAAATAGAAGCAAATCAGGTGGGAAATAAACAAATGTCACCAACACAAGCAGCAGCTTCACGTTCCACAATGCCTTTCACTAGACCTATTAACCAGGTTTTCAGATCACATTGATTAACCCATGTCCCAACCACAATGGCATTCTCAAATACACTTTGGATATCATACAGCAGGAAGTAAAATCACACAACAACACATCCCGTAAGAGGAGGACAAACAGAAAGTCTGTGACTGTCAGTGGGTCTGACATTCATGACATTATTGTAATATCTCAGCTGCTTCTCCTAGAACGCTGTAAAATTTAATGGAGATTTTGACTGAAGTCTCCTGCTTTTCAGATGATTTTACTGACATAAAGGTCCCTAGAGTCTCGCACTGTAGTTTGAAAAGAGGAGCAATGTCTCAAACTGTGCTCAAATATACCAACACTGCAAAAAATTATATTCTCACTCAGTAATTTTCTGTTATTTTCCAGTACAAATATTCAAACATTCTTAAAAACAAGAACAATTTACTTGAGAAGCAAGATAAGAGACTGACCCCATAAGCAAAAACTCATTTCATTTTGATACATTTTTCAGAAAATAAGACTTAATGTCTTGTGTCATTTTGCTTCTCAAGTAAATGTATCTTGATTTAAGAATGTTTAGATATTTGTACTGGAAAACAAGACAAAAATACTGAGTTAAAAAAATAATTATTTGCTCAGAAAATACATCTGAAATCAAAAGTTCTCAATATCAACTCAAACATTTCTCTCTAAATTCTCAGAAAATCTAATGATCTAAGCTGCTCCATATTTTTAGGACTTTCCCCCTGTAGCTCAAACTGTAGAGCATGACACTTGCAACACCAAGGTTAGGGTTCGATTCTGAGGGAATGCAATGTAGTCACAAAGTTTCTGATGAATGCACGAATAAACTCTGGGTAAAATAGTTAAACTTGCATCCTAACGGAGTCACATAGTGGTAGTTGTTTACCAGTAACTCAGGTGAGTATTGTGTGGGTTGATCCAGGCTGAATTCATGCAGTTCTTGTGAAGTCAGGAGATAACAAAGAGTCGTGTGTGTGTGTGTGTGTGTGCGATCACTGAGCTGTTGCCATAGGAATGTTTTCAGAGTTATCATTTGATCAGGTGTGAAAACATACATAATCATCGCTAAGCCATGTCATGTGACGTCACATCTGTGAATGAGCTCGCCATGAATCCGTCTCACCTGAATGCACACAAACATTTGTTTACATTTCACGCAGGAATTTCCCAGCAACGTTTATTGTTATTCAGTCAACTGAATTATAATGTAAAACAACATTTTCCTTCAGGTGACCTTAAATGTCCCCACAAGGTCGACACCAAAACCTCTCTCATAAAAAGCCTGCAGGTATTTATTATGACAGTGTTGTTATACCAAACCGCTTCAGAACTACATCCCATAACACCTTCAATTTGCTATATTCCCTCTTTTCTTTTATCCGTGAAGACAAACGTTTCATGAAACCCCACAAACATAATATTAAACAATTAAAGAAAAGCACTATAAGCAAAGAAATGAATGATAAAAATAAAAACGAAATAAAAATAATTACTGAAACAATAAAGAATAAATAATCAGTTGATAAATTGCATGAATGCCTAATGAATATAAATGAATTAAAACAGTCCTTCAGTTTAATATATTTTAAGTTTAAATGACTTGTACAGTCAATTTGAATAATATTGTAATATATAATATAATTATAAAATAATACATTTAGCAACTGAACTTAAGTTTTTATGTTGAAGTAGGTGGAAATATTTTAAAGTGAGTTTTATTTAATTTAGTAATTCATTGTAGTTTAGTTAAAAATGATCATTCTGTTATCATTTTGAACCAAACCATTTTGGGACCCATTGACTTGCATTGTTTTTTGGTACTATGGAAGTCAGTGGGGCCCAAAATCATTTGTTTACCAACATTCTTCAAAATATCTTCTTTTGTGTGTGAAGGATGACAGAATTTTCCCTTTAAGTTTACTTTAGTCCAGCTTCGTTCAGTTCAATTTCAGACAGTTCAGAAACCGTATTAAAATTTATTTTCAGCAGTATTTGTTCGTTCAGGCATGCGTTCAGTTCTGTGAAACTGTTGCTCTGTGGTTACTCTCTTAATAAAGAGCACTTCCTCTCTCTCTCTCTCTCTCTCTTGCTCGCTCACTCTCTGTCATCTTAAGGAACTGTTATTTGTGTGTGTTTCATTTCATCTCTTGCGCACTGGAGGAGAAACCCGTGAACCTTAGTAAGTGCTCTCTCATCTTAACCTCTTTACTGACACATTTCATCATTTTATTACTCTTGCTCCACATACACACTTTCACACACTTTGACTGTCACTTGTGTGCAGCTGGATCTGATGAAGGCTTTTGTAGATCTGGACACGATCTGATTAGTCTGACACTGAAGCGTCTCTGGTTATGCTGGAGAAGGAGTAGTTAAGCTGGCGTTTCTCTTGATTTCTCTTCCCTTTTGTTAGCACTGTGTCTGTGATCTGCCCACAGCAGCTTTTATTTCCTTTAATCAGTTCCAGTTTAAGGTGGATCATTTGTGAAACTCTTTGATTTCACTGTAATGTGTCACACGTGAACTCTGAACTATCTGTGGCAGATCAGCACTATCAGTGTGAGGCATCTCAGGCGGTTTAGCACCAGTTCAGTTTAGTATAACACATTTAGTTCAGTCTAGTTTACTTCAGTTAAATGCCCTATGCAATAAAATGGCCCAACCGGTTTAGTTTTTAGCGTAATTTAGTTTAGTTGAATTCTCTCTGCAGTAAAGGGACCCATTCAGTTTAGTCTAGTTTAACTTAGTTAAAATAATATATACAGTAAAATAATAAAAAGTTTGGTTTAGCTTAGTTTAATGCCCTCTGGCGTAAAAAAACAACACAATTAGACTAGTTTACTATAGGTTTCAGCTTAGTTTATTCCTTCCAGCTTAGGTTAACGTAGTAAATAATGTCAAGTTTAGTGTAGTACATAATGGCAGAACAAGCTTTAGTTTAGTTTAATGCCCTCTGCAGTAAAGCAACACAATTTGTTTTTAGTTTAGTTTAGATGAATGCCATTTGCAGTAAAGCAGAACTATCAGATTAGTTTAGTTACACTTTCTCTACAAATAAAATGGTACAAGTAGCTTGGTTTATTTTGGTTTAGTGCATTCTACAGTGAAGCAACACAATAGTTAATTTTCTCTGTCTACAGCACAAGAGGACAATCGGTTTCCTTTCACTCTGTTCTGTCTCTCTCTCTCTCTCTTTAGTTGAGCTTTGTTTAGTTGTCCGACAGAGGGTGTGTTGTGTGGGAATTCCCTCTGACAGTATCGATATGAAGTTAATGACATCACCTCTCTCCCTGTCTCTCTGTGTAGGCGTTCAGTTCCTGTTTCGAGAGTCTATGCTTACTGCTGACACAGATGAGGAAGACATGAAGAAGCCAGTCTGCTCTCTGTAAGTGCTTCAGCTGTTCACTCACATCCATCAGCATGAGTTTACAACTGCGCTGCTTATACACTCACAGATACAGGTACAGCACTTTGTGTGTGTGTGTGTTTGTGTGTGTGTGTGTGTGTGTGAGTGTGTGAGTGTGTGTGTGTGTGTGTGTGAGTGTGTGTGTGTGTGTGTG
>NW_015505615.1:114132-118712 GCF_001515645.1 Sinocyclocheilus grahami | reverse complement strand
GTGTGTGTGTGTGTGTGTGTGTGTGTGTGTGTGTGTGTGGTACTTGTGAAGATAACTAGTGTTGTCACTAGTTTAAAAGGTTTATAGATAATCCAGATGATGTTTGTCTTTCTCAGTTTTTTTTTTTTACGGGTTTAGGAGATAAATATAATTAATCTAATAGAAAAACAATGGAAGATGTCTTCACTAATATGGTTTGTAAGATCTCTCTTGTGTACATAAGAGAAAGTGTGTGTTAGTTGTTTATGGATCACTTATTTCTTAAACTAAGAGGGAAGTAGACTTCGAAGCATGGCTGCTAGTGTCTGATGTGTTTGTATTTGCATTTATAGACCAGTCCAAGAATACCAGGAAATTATGTTTTCCTGCTTGCATTGCATTGTGCTGCAGTTTTTGTTTGACAAGCCTCTCGTGTTGTTTAGAGGGATTTTGTTCCTGGTCGTTGCATCTTAAAAATGCGCTCAGGTGCTTTCAGGGCCATGAACACAGCAGTCTAAATGATAATATATTTCTGCCAAGCTAATGCCAGACATTCAGATCTCCTGTTTCAGTTCAACATTCAGCCATATTGACATCATTTTATACGTCATTTAATAATGTTGCAGCCACAAAGTCCACAGATCAGAAACAGACACTTAATCCATCTCTGCTGCACATGATATGATATCCTCTTTCAAATCCTCACAGGATTACTTTATACTACAAAGCAGGCTTATTATGAGGAAGTGAGATGTCGTACCATTTGCTTAGTTATAATAAACCTGACCACATGCTGCAAGAGTTACTGTAAGTATAAAGCTTCCAAAATAAAGAACCATTTTGTGTTCCAAAAATAACTTTTCAGTAAACAGTTGTTTTTTCTTAGTGTGAAGAACATTCCAAAGAAACTTTTTCAACCTTGGAAATATTCCATGGATGTTAAAGGCTCTTCATGGAACCATCGATGCAAATAAATGATATTTTAAGAGTGTAGATCAGTAATCAACACCAAGAAGTCTGTTGTTTAGTGAGTAAGGCCCGATGCTGCAGTTATTTTTGTAAAAGCATTTTGAATTGAGTCATGGGAATTTTTTGAGGAATATGCAAATTCCCATGATTGTGAGTGATCATGCTTGTATGTCTCTAATCGTTCTTTTTGGTGTTTTTTTTTAGCTTGGCCTTGGTCGTGACCACGCTGCTGCTTGCAGCTGCATCTGGTAAGAATGACATTTTGCAGAATTCCACATGTTCACCTGTCAGTGTTTAATAGTAATTTGTCTGAAATGCCGAACAACCAGCCACCTTTGCAAACAGTTACTAGTGATTTGAAGAGGACTAGCGATGAAAATAATGAGCTAAATGTAGAGATTAAAAGAGAAACGTTACGGGAGGATGGATTAGTTTGGATGTAGTGATGAATTATTAGAAGCCGTAGGAGTTGGGGAATGCACCTCTACACCAGAAAGTTAAAAGAACAAGGAAGCAAAACTCGGACAGTAAGAAAAGCACTTGTAAACCACTGAAATAAGTCATGGAGAATCACCCTGATTGAAACAAACATGCCTTTACACCCACAAACACACACGTTTAGCTGCATTTGAACATACCAGAGACTATATTTAAATACACTTAAAAAGGACTTGTACCCACAATCTTTACTATGCATGGCAGTGTTTCTGACACATGTAATAGTAGAACACATTGTCACTGCTATCAAAAGTTCCCTGTTTAAAAGAGAACCCCAATAAAAGCAAAAATAATTTGTAAAAATTAATCATATATATTACAAACAATAAGTAATATTTGTGTGTGTGTGTGTGTATATGTATTACACACAATAAGTATTGTATGTTACTTGTATGCATATATACAGTATATATATAAAACACATAAAAAATGCCATTAAACAAATATTAAAATATAATTTTTCTACATTAATTTGAAGATTAAATGTGAAATTATTGCAATATAAAAGCATATTTAAAAACGTTAATGTTAGTTGCAATTAATCGCGATTAATTTCAGAAAAATGTGCAATTAATTAGTTAATTTTTTTAACTGATTGACAGCACTATACATAATATAATAATAATATAATATATAAACTATTATATATTATATATTTATATATATAATAAACAATATATATATATATATATATAATAATAACATTATTGTGTAACATAATGTATATATACTATTATTTTTAAGTTACTATTATTAAGTTTATATATTTATATACGCTATTCTATATATACTAACTTTTGCAGACATTTTTCAGCAATGGTTGAGTTACAGGTCTTATAGAGTTTTACTGTTTTGCTTGCAAATGAGAAATCTTGTATCTGTGTAATTATCTAGTCAGTAGCACAATGCTATTAACAGTGCAAACAGAATATATCGCTAATTTGTTTTTGTACACAATTTCCAAAGTGCATGTTACTATTTAGATTGAAGTATACCTGCCTTATTATAACCAGCTGTAATAATAATCAGTGTCGACTGAAATGCTTCTGAAATTTGCGTTGTTTCTGTCATGTTGTTGTGTGTTTGTGTAGGTGTGAGCGATGCAGCGATGAACATCACGGCTGTTTTGGGTCACAGCGTTACATTCAGATGTCCTTCGAACCACAGCAAACCTGTTGAACGCTTGTACATACAGAGAGTTATAAAAGATAAAGAAGACATGTACATCAATGGGTTTACTAATGGCCGCGAAATACCAGGGAAGGGTTACCAGAGCAGAACCAAAGTGAACACAATGGACTACAGCATGGAGATGAGAAACATCTCAGTCGGTGATGAAGGATCGTACATTTGTGTTTTTGTTTTCGTCGACAAAGCGTACAAACCTGAAATCTCAGAGATTTTCCTCAAAGTCACAGGTATGCCACAAGATGCAGACAACAGGGTCGGGTTGAATTCAGAATGGAAGACTCGGATCATATTCAGATTATGTGTGAATCTGAATCAAATCGACCGCAACAGACAGGAAGTTGAATTAGAATTTGAATCTGAATGACAGAAAGAGGAATTTACTGAAGTGCAATTCAAAGTAACAGAAATTTCAAAAAGACAATACAAAAATAATTACATTATTAATTTTGCTTATTTATTACCTGATATGTAGAATATATTTGATCTCAAATGATCAGATATTCTTCTAAACTAAGTTTAATTCTGTCAAAACAATTAACAGCCATCAGTACAAATTATAGTACAAAAATGATACCACACCGTTTCCAAAATTATATTAACATAGGCCTACATTTGTTTTATTTTATTAAGGAAATTAGAGCATTCTGGTAAATTTGTAAATATTATTTCTGTGAATACTCAGTATGTTATGCACGAGAATATATGTTTATATGTAATTCATACTAAAGTATGAAATGCATTGTTAAAAAACGACACTTAATTGTCTACTTTCTGAATTTTGTATGCATGCCATTAGGTACTCAAATTCAAATGCAATTCAGATTTTGAGCCATTCTCATTTCAGTTCTGGATGATGCATAACCTTGATAAACTCCTGCAGTGTGTTTGTGTGTTCATGTGTGAATAATGAAGCCATTCTGCGAAAATATCATTTGAATATGCATATATAGCCTATTTGTGTGTGTGTGTTTGTACGTCTGTTGGTTTATTTGCGTATGTAAGTCTGTCTGCGGGGGAGCGCATGCTTGTTCGCATTGGAAACTCACTGCTGACTAAGGATTCTGGGATGGTTGCATTGACGTGGGTTTTGGGGAAGTGAAACGTTGCAGGGGGGAACCTCTCCGGATCTCTAAAATGTCACTTATTCCACTGTTCTTTTCTTTTTACAGCCGAGTACAGCGTCCCCACAATCACGCCTGACTGCAGTGAACATAGACGAGGCGTCAGCGGCACGGGGATGAGCTGTCACTTAAGCTGCTCGGCGGTGGGAGGATACCCACAGAGCACCGTCAGATGGGCGGGGCTTAATCCAAGTCTGACGAATGTATTTTACAACTGGAGTTTAGCACATAACGACTCCAAAACATGGACCATCAACCAAACCATCATGTACAACTGCGACCAGCCAACCAATGTCAGCTGTGCTGTATGGGGCGCTGTTTCCCACACCATCACCATATGTAAGTGTGTTGGATGTTAAAGGAGACATATTATGCCCCTTTTTACATTATGTAATATAAGTCTCTGGTGTCCCCAGAATATCTAGCGTAGCGTTAGTTCTGGCAGGTCACGTTAGTCAAGCTCGCATCAGCTGACTCTCAGCTGATCCCCATCTACCTATGGGAATACGACACCTATCTAAGTATTCATATATAAGGTCCCGCAGTAGTATCAGCAGTTTTCGCATTGCTCAATAGCTAATTATCCTCCTCCATCCCCAGCTCCTCCTCTGTCAGTCAGGATTCAGCCTTCTGATTCTCCTTTGAATCAGACTAATTCTAAACTGGGTACATAACATTATTGAACTTTAATGATATCTGCGATACATTTATGTTGGTTCTGTTCTGTTTACCCTGGGGAGGGTAAACAGAGACTGCATGGATGCGCAGGGAGTTCTTGCCCAGAACGGAACCATACCGCCAATCCAAACTGTATGCTAATTG
>NW_015505615.1:108182-114065 GCF_001515645.1 Sinocyclocheilus grahami | reverse complement strand
GAAGTTTCAGCTCAAAATACTTCACAGATCATTTATTATATCATTTTGAAAATGCCTATTTTGCGTGGAAGCAGAAACACGCTGTTTTTCGGGCCTGTCTCTTTAAATGCAAATGAGCTGCTGCTCCCCGCCCCCTTTTCCTGAATAGAGCTGCGCCATTACAGCTCGGACCTGCTAAAAACATCTGTTTTGGTTCTGATGATCATGTTTATCGCGCTGAAATCATGCGGTTTAAACCATACAAGTTTAAACTTCTGATATGTGGTTTTCTGAGAGCACACATCCGAAGCACACGCACAGTTAGCATGCTTTGCTCAAACTTTCACCATGGCATTAGAGCTGGTACACCGTTGTCGCTTGCGAAAACACAATAACGGCGCCGTGGGTGTAAACTTACAGATTAAGGGGCGGTAATATTATAATGAGATCCCTTTGCATCGTCACAGAGGGAGCGAGATCAGACGCGCTGGTTTTCTCAGACGCTTGCAGAAAAAGGCTTCCCAAAACAAAGTTACTGGGTTAATATTTTTCACGTTTCCTTGATTGGTAGATGCACCGGGGACCTGATTATAGCTCTTAAAACCTGGAAAAGTCAGATTTTCATGATATGTCACCTTTAAAGATTATAAAACGGAGAGTTCCGGTCCTTGATTCTGATTGGTTGAGCTGCATTCGAAGCTGTTGTAAATTACTCTACGAACATACACCTTTGTTTACGTTTGTCTGCAACCACTTTGTTGCAACCACAATGAGTTGACGTTCCTTTAGCGTAGGTATCTTCTCACTACGTTCTCATGTCACCAAAGCAGTAGTTCACCCAAAAATGTTTTTACATTTACTCACATCTTCTTTCAAATCTGTACGAGAAATATAGCGAATGTATAAGTGGCTGTTTTCCAGGCAATTACAATGAACAATGAAAAAAATGAATGCATAAAATAGACATTAAATAAGATAAAAATATATAATTGTAAATAAAATCTAAACATTTTAAGCTAGCTGACAAGGCAATATTTCTCATTTTCATTTAGTTTAACTTGATGCAATAAAATAACAAAACTGTATTCTATATGCACTATATTCTACACCTTCTGAAGGCATTTGATAACTTTGTGAGATGCGGAATGAAATTGAACTCACCGAAAATCTTGACATTGTTTTTGCATGGAAAATAGCCACTAGAACATTCAAATTTGTAATTAAAAGTAATTAATTTGGTTGATTTTTGGGTGAACTGTTCCTTTCATACTCAATTGATGTC
The DNA here is from genome assembly GCF_001515645.1 of Sinocyclocheilus grahami. Classification (NCBI taxonomy): domain Eukaryota; kingdom Metazoa; phylum Chordata; class Actinopteri; order Cypriniformes; family Cyprinidae; genus Sinocyclocheilus; species Sinocyclocheilus grahami. Next base: position 112,804 of record NW_015505615.1, on the reverse strand, counting down.
ATGTACCATTAACGCCAAGAATAACCAATGAAATTCCTTTATTTCTAACTAGCGACTGCCATTCACAGCTTCAGAGCGTCTGAGACGTGACAACGAAACACTCAGGAGATTTTCGCCATTCTGTCAAGCGGAAGTGCTTCAGCACCCAGAGATATAGGGACAATTGTCCAGCTGAGCGTTGTGTCTTTAAAGCGGCTTCACTTCCGTATTGAAGCAGGCCCTGACGGACGCTTTCACGCAGCAATGCTGGACTGCCCTAGCACGTTTGAACAAGCTTTTAAGAACGTTCCCTTCCTTTCCCCAGTCATTCATTTGGAAGAGCACATCATTTCCCTGGTGTCCTGAAGATGCAGTGGGTTTGTTTTCATTTGGGTGCAAATTTATTTCAGGTTTATGTTGCCAGAAGTGGGATTTATAATGGTGCTTATTAAAAGATTCAAAGTTTCATGGCTAAAATTGCTCTGTATACTTCGCAATCTCCCGTATTTCTCATTCCAAGGAGTGGGAATTTTAAAGTTCAGAACTTTTTCAATGACTGAACTGAAGTAAATATGCTGATTTGGGCCAGTTGTATGGTTGGTACAATAACCAAGACAGTTTTGATGACTGTTGTCTATGTTCATTTAAGAATATGATGTTGAAATGGTCTTATGCTGGCACATTTCATTAGCTTCTAGAAGCCGATTTATTTGAAGCTTTATTTTTTAAAGCCAGTTCTCAGACGAGCTAAAGGACCATAATTCATAGAAATCAAATACAATTACATGATTTTGCTGGTCATTCCCCAAAATGCATGTTTACCGTCGCATTACTGTACGCCAACCTGCTATGTGATGTCCACATCTGTCTGTTCATGTGTACAGTACTGACTTTTTTACTTTTCTACTCCACCGCACTGACATTTAAAATATTTTTTTTTATTGTGAAACTGTTCTCAAGTTTACAGTAATGGCTGGGATATTTAATTTTCAATTAAAACGAAATCTGTTTCCGTGTGGAAATGTCTTATGCACTTTGCTTTCTGACTGCTTGAAGACTCCTACTGTAATTTATGACTAAATTATTCTGTGTATTTCTCAAAAAAAAAAAAAGATGAAATAAAAAATAAAATAAAATAAAAATGTGTTTGTCAATGATCCCTGACTCTGATTTCCTAATTAGCATCTCAAATTAAAGGTTTTCAGTAGTTAGCTTTTCAGAAACGTTCTTGATTATGGTGATATTTAGTTTATTTTAAGACTTTTAATTAGATTTGGTGACATTCAAAAGACTACTAAGCCCAAAGTACTTCGGGTTTTACACGTACATTCCCAATCTGCAAGATGTCTGTTAAAGATCGCATCATCTGGAAAGCATCTGCTGTGTAAACATCTGACAAAGATGTCAGTTTTACATAGGCTACATTATTTAAATTACATTTACATTTAGTCATTTAGCAGACGCTTTTATCCAAAGCAACTTACAAATGAGGACAATAAAAGCAGTCAAAACTAACAAAAGAGCAACATCTTAAAGACATCTTCTAAACGTCTATTTGACATCTGACAGAAAACGTCCTATAGACGTATTGCAGATGAGCAAACAATCTAAAAAATACTTCTTGCAGATGTAAATATAGACATGAAATAGACGTCTCAGTGATGTACGTGTGCTATCCCTGTTGAAAAAACCGCATATGCTGGTTAAGGTATGTTTTGACGCTGGGATGCTGGTTTAAGAGTTAGCTTTTCAGAAACGTTCTTGATTATGGTGATATTTAGTTTATTTTAAGACTTTTAATTAGATTTGGTGACATTCAAAAGACTACTAAGCCCAAAGTACTTCGGGTTTTACACGTACATTCCCAATCTGCAAGATGTCTGTTAAAGATCGCATCATCTGGAAAGCATCTGCTGTGTAAACATCTGACAAAGATGTCAGTTTTACATAGGCTACATTATTTAAATTACATTTACATTTAGTCATTTAGCAGACGCTTTTATCCAAAGCAACTTACAAATGAGGACAATAAAAGCAGTCAAAACTAACAAAAGAGCAACATCTTAAAGACATCTTCTAAACGTCTATTTGACATCTGACAGAAAACGTCCTATAGACGTATTGCAGATGAGCAAACACTCTAAAAAATACTTCTTGCAGATGTAAATATAGACATGAAATAGACGTCTCAGTGATGTACGTGTGCTATCCCTGTTGAAAAAACCGCATATGCTGGTTAGGTATGTTTTGACGCTGGCATGACCAGCATAAACCAGCAAAGGATCAGCATAAACCAGCAAAGGACCAGCTTAAACCAGCAAAGGACTAGCATAAACCAGCAAAGGACCAGCTTAAACCAGCAAAGGACTAGCATAAACCAGCAAAGGACCAGCTTAAACCAGCAAAGGACTAGCATAAACCAGCAAAGGACCAGCTTAAACCAGCAAAGGACTAGCATAAACCAGCAAAGGACCAGCTTAAACCAGCAAAGGACTAGCATAAACCAGCAAAGGACCAGCTTAAACCAGCAAAGGACTAGCATAAACCAGCAAAGGACCAGCTTAAACCAGCAAAGGACTAGCATAAACCAGCAAAGGACCAGCTTAAACCAGCAAAGGACTAGCATAAACCAGCAAAGGACCAGCTTAAACCAGCAAAGGACTAGCATAAACCAGCAAAGGACCAGCTTAAACCAGCAAAGGACTAGCATAAACCAGCAAAGGACCAGCTTAAACCAGCAAAGGACTAGCATAAACCAGCAAAGGACCAGCTTAAACCAGCAAAGGACTAGCATAAACCAGCAAAGGACCAGCTTAAACCAGCAAAGGACTAGCATAAACCAGCAAAGGACCAGCTTAAACCAGCAAAGGACTAGCATAAACCAGCAAAGGACCAGCTTAAACCAGCAAAGGACTAGCATAAACCAGCAAAGGACCAGCTTAAACCAGCAAAGGACTAGCATAAACCAGCAAAGGACCAGCTTAAACCAGCAAAGGACTAGCATAAACCAGCAAAGGACCAGCTTAAACCAGCAAAGGACTAGCATAAACCAGCAAAGGACCAGCTTAAACCAGCAAAGGACTAGCATAAACCAGCAAAGGACCAGCTTAAACCAGCAAAGGACTAGCATAAACCAGCAAAGGACCAGCTTAAACCAGCAAAGGACTAGCATAAACCAGCAAAGGACCAGCTTAAACCAGCAAAGGACTAGCATAAACCAGCAAAGGACCAGCTTAAACCAGCAAAGGACTAGCATAAACCAGCAAAGGACCAGCTTAAACCAGCAAAGGACTAGCATAAACCAGCAAAGGACCAGCTTAAACCAGCAAAGGACTAGCATAAACCAGCAAAGGACCAGCTTAAACCAGCAAAGGACTAGCATAAACCAGCAAAGGACCAGCTTAAACCAGCAAAGGACTAGCATAAACCAGCAAAGGACCAGCTTAAACCAGCAAAGGACTAGCATAAACCAGCAAAGGACCAGCTTAAACCAGCAAAGGACTAGCATAAACCAGCAAAGGACCAGCTTAAACCAGCAAAGGACTAGCATAAACCAGCAAAGGACCAGCTTAAACCAGCAAAGGACTAGCATAAACCAGCAAAGGACCAGCTTAAACCAGCAAAGGACTAGCATAAACCAGCAAAGGACCAGCTTAAACCAGCAAAGGACTAGCATAAACCAGCAAAGGACCAGCTTAAACCAGCAAAGGACTAGCATAAACCAGCAAAGGACCAGCTTAAACCAGCAAAGGACTAGCATAAACCAGCAAAGGACCAGCTTAAACCAGCAAAGGACTAGCATAAACCAGCAAAGGACCAGCTTAAACCAGCAAAGGACTAGCATAAACCAGCAAAGGACCAGCTTAAACCAGCAAAGGACTAGCATAAACCAGCAAAGGACCAGCTTAAACCAGCAAAGGACTAGCATAAACCAGCAAAGGACCAGCTTAAACCAGCAAAGGACTAGCATAAACCAGCAAAGGACCATCTTAAACCAGCATCCCAGCGTCAAAACACACCTAACCAGCATATGATGGTTTTTTCAACAGAGATCAGGGTTAGCATATCGCTAATATTTTTTTTATAATAACCTATTTCTTGTGCGCATGCGTCGAGCGTATACATGCGAAAAAAATAAATAATAACTGAATGTGAATAGTTCACGTTCAAGTGTGTGTTTAGTTTTAACCAGTAGGGGGGTTAACAGAAAAAGTCCATTAGTAGCCTAGCGGTTAGCGCTGGTTGAGTTGACAGTAGTTTGTCTGTGGTTCCAGTGAGTTCTACAACATTTCCAAGTGTTTTATGTTAGTACATTTACAAGATATCGTATTTTGAAGGATGTAAGTATTAGCTAGTCTTCACAATTAAATGTGTTGTAGGGTCTGTTTTCAAAATGCTTCAAGGAGTTAATATTAACTGTAATAAGCTATATTTGTTTCTAAGATCAGTTAGATAGTAATAGTAGAGCTTAGTAGAGTTTACAACCCTGATTGGTTGGTTGTTGTATGGCTTGAACATGTCTTATGATCCCAGAAAGCACATCATATGCTGGTTAGGTATGTTTTGACGCTGGGATGCTGGTTTATGCTAGTCCTTTGCTGGTTTAAGCTGGTCCTTTGCTGGTTTAAGCTGGTCCTTTGCTG
>NW_015505615.1:94891-106528 GCF_001515645.1 Sinocyclocheilus grahami | reverse complement strand
TTTGCTGGTTTAAGCTGGTCCTTTGCTGGTTTATGCTGGTCCTTTTGCTGGTTTATGCTGGTCATGTGCTGGCAAAGGACCACCATAAACCAGCAAAGGACCAGCATAAACCAGCATCCCACCGTCAAAACATACCTAACCAGCTTATGCTGGTTTTTTCAACAGGGATGTACGTCTGCAAGATGTCTGTTAAAGATCGCTTCATCTGGAAAGCATCTAAACATCTGATAGACGTCTCTAAGATGTCAGTTTTACATTAATTCTAAATCATAAACATCTTAAAGACATTTTCTAAACGTCTATTTGACTTCTGATAGGAAACGTCCTATAGACATATTGCAGATGAGCAAACATACAAAATACAAAAATACGTCTTGCAGATGTCAAACAGATGTACGTGTGCTATCAGGGATGTAAGAAATATGTTAACTTTTTTATTTTTAAACTTTTTACTGCCAAGTGCCAAAAGTCTAACTTGACTGAGGGCTATGGGCTGAAAGTAAATGTATTATATTCAACTATATTAGAATTGAATCAAATTAAATGTTAAAACAAAACAAAAATGTTAACACAAAAAGATACGTTAGAAATGAAGATATGCTTCAATGGTGTGTTTCCCCTCTATTTTCCCCCCACAAGAAAGTGGAAATGATGGGCCAAATTAAAGGTCATCACGGGCCAGTCTGGGAATCTTTTCTCTGATGGACACAATCAAGTCCCACTTTTTCTTTTGTTTTACATTATGACAGTAAATGCGTTGCATACGCCACTTCATGTTCATTTCAAAAGTAGCATTTACTGTTATTGTAGCATATTTCCTGGAAATCACCATCACCGCAACTAACTGTTAAGTGTCTCAAAATTTTACTTTATTGCTGTTTATTATATAAAGATATACATTTGAAAATAAAATCTGATGATTTTTAAAAGGATGCAACACAAATCTAGAAGTAATTTTCATTGCATGTCACTGCAAAAGTCTGTTCTTCTGTAATGGGTTTATCTGTAGTGCTTCAAATGACCAGTAGGGAGCAGCATCATATTAGAAACTGAGTGATGTGACTTTTGTGAAACATTTTAATCCACAATCATTAGATAAAAACAGGTATTTATTCTAAACTGACCATTTACTCGACTATGCAGCTGTTTTGGGCCATGAAACATGGTCATGGTCCCATATTGATAATGTAGCCTATATCTATGTTTAGTTTCACTCAGCGTATTAAAGCATTTCAAGGCTAACCACCCATGAAAGAGCTAAAACCATCTGACATTGTCTTACAAGAAACCCTGAGGCGGGTGTGGTGACCCCGAGGGGGAAAGTTGGACCGGAGGATAAATCTTTGTCCAAATCATTCTGGGTGGAGGAATTTTAAAACGACTTAAAAAAGAGTCGAGCCACTAATTCTGCGAACAGAGATTTGCTACCTAATGCCCCAAACAATCCTTTAATTCCTAGTCACATAGTCCAGATTTACTAGGGTCACAAGGTGTGTGAACCTACAGGAGTTTTAATAGTGAAGTATACCTCAATAAACAAAAGATGCACACGGACTCTGGAATTGATTTTCAAAGTTTAATTTTTCATTTGATACAAAAGATTCTTAAATAAATTCATTTTTGTTCAGTTTCTTAGTTTTTACAAAGATAAATTAGCATTTCATAACACAAAAATAACATATTACAACTACAAACATCAGTTTATGTACAAATGGATCCAGAAGTCCTTCATGAAATCCAGGACTGTACCACCTGCATGTGAGTTTTTGAGGCACTTTTAAAAGGTTTAAGAGTTTATCATCGGTCAATACATTCATCGACCCCACGGGAGGCCCGTACGGCACGGTCAGTGATTGTCACGTGTCATTTTCAGAGTGAATGTGTGTCTGTGACAGTGCAAAAACACAAAACAAAAAGTCCCATCATAGCTTTGTCATATCAAAAATAGACTAACTAAATAGTGAAGGAAATCTCTGCTATAATGCGTTCACGTTTTGTTGAGTTTCTGAACTGTAAAAACCATTCACGGAAACTCGCTTGAGCATTGTGACGTCGTGCAAGACGTAAAATGACAGGAAAATGTCAACAGTTAGTTAGTTAGCAACCTCTACACATACTTCTGACATGCAAGTGCACACTTTCTGCTTCAGTTTTTCGCATATCCAACACGATGTGAACGTAGCATTAACAAGTCTCGTAAGCATTCCGGCAGCTGTGACGTGTTGCGAGGTAAACGGCGCTGACCGCTGAGGAGTGAAGAACTACGTTTCCCAGAATCGGTTGAGTAGCTCGTCCACGAAAACGAAGGCACTTCAGTGAGAGTTTGACGTAGTGCATATTTACACGGAAAAACTGCTGCAACAGGACTGTCCAGTGTAAGATCATCTTAAGAACATTTCACGTAAAGTGAACGAATGATAGTGCTACATGGGTGTGGGCGCCTCTGTCTCTTTATCACACAACCGTCTCGTTGCCTTTGCCCGGTTTGACCCAGCCATTGGCGGTCCGTTTGACGCGATTGTTTCGGCCAGTGTGCACGAGTCGGTTGGAACATCGCTGCCACGTGTGAAGCGTTTTGGCGGACCAAACCCACATTCCCGATGTGATTCCCACCAGCAGAGACATAAAAATCCGCAGCATCTCCGCCGCCATGTACGAATCCCTTGCCGACTGGCGAAAGTCGGCCCAGTTGGAGATTTCGTAGAAGTAGCACGCAATGACGCAAGTGGCCGGCACTGTGTAGAGCACTGAAAACACGCCAATTTTTACCATCAGCCGCTCTAGCTTGTCTGTCTTCGTCCCGTCCTTTTGCAAATTAGAGCGGATTTTGAACAGCGCAACCAAGCCGGCGGCAATGAACAGCGTCCCAATTACCAAGTACGTAAATAGCGGAGCGACTACGAAACCGGTAAGAGCGTCTAGGTTCTGATTGCCCACGTAGCACATCCCAGAGAGGTCGTCAGCGTCCACCAGCCGCATGATGAGGATGACGATGGTCTTGACGGCGGGAATGGCCCAAGCCGCGATGTGGAAGTACGAACTGTGCATTTCAATGGCCTCGTGACCCCACTTCAGCCCGGCTGCCAGGAACCACGTGAGTGTCAGGATCACCCACCAGATTGAGCTCGCCATGCCGAAGAAATACGTGAGGAGGAAGACGATGGCGCAGCCTGTGTTCTTCAAGCCCTCGTGCACTAGCACGGGTACAGCCGCTTCTTCCAGGTCGCAGGAGATGCGCTCGCGGCCGACGGTCAGCCGCACGATGTAGCCCACGCTGTAGATGTTGCAGCACATGCTGAGGAAAATAATAGGTCGTTCCGGGTAGGAAAACCGCGAGGAGTCCACTAGGAAGGTCAGGACGGTGAACGTGGTGGAGATGAAGCAGAGAACCGCCCACACTGCCATCCACACGTCGTTAAAGACTTTGGCCTGTCGCCGGTACAATCCCATGTCGTATCCGCACTGCAGCGAGCAGCTGCTGCTGCGCTTCACCCATGCATACTGCTCCACGCCGGCACCCAGCGCCATGCACTCCTCCTCCTGTGGTGGCATCGGCCGTACGGCGTGAAACGGCGGGTCCTCGTCGCCCGGACCCTCCATGCACATGTGGTTCTGGTCGTTGGTGGGCGGGAACAGGCTGCAGTTCAAGAGCTCCGGCCACACGAAACCAAACTCCTGCAGGACCGGAAGACACTTCCTCTTTACAGACAAGCACATGCTGCCACACGGGCCGATCGGGATGGGAACCTTCTCCGTACACATGGGAACGTAGACGGAGCATAAGAAGAACTGCAAGAAAGCAAAGGCGGGGAGAGAATTAGATATTTGCAAACACACAAAATGTTGCTTGGAAAATCAGCAGAGCATCTAAATCCTCATAAGCAGCTCAAGTCTGAGACGTGCACGAATTTGTGCTTTTCAGATGTGCTTTCTAGTAGTGCATGTTTTCGGACTCTCTACAGGAGAAAAACATTGGTTTGTCACATCATAGACATGCAACGCATGCCGTCTGCAATTTTTCAAGAATTGCATGATTTCAGAAGCTCTAAATGAGAAAAACATTGCTTTATTGCATTATATGTGCAGACGACATGTGTTGCATGTCTAATTGGCACGAATTTGTGCTTTTCAGATGTGTTTTCTAGTAATGCATGTTTTCAGAAGCTCTACAGGAGAAAAACATTGGTTTGTCGCATCACATGAGTGCAGAATCAAATGTTTTCTTGTATTGCATGTTTTCAGAAGCTCTAAATGAGAAAAGCATTGCGTTGTTGCATTATATATGCAAGACGACACGTGTTGCATATCAAATGTGTGCTTTTGAAATGAGAAAAAAACATCAATTTGTCGCATTATATATGACCGATGGCATGTATTGCATGTCTAAGCACAACAAATTTGTGCTTTTGAAATGTGTGTTTCTAGTTGCACATTTTCCAAGGCTATAAATGAGAAAAACTCTGGTTTGTTGGATTATATGTATGCAGATGGCTTTTCAGCTTGGTTTTCTAGTATACAGTAGCATGTTTTCTGAGGCTGTAAAGGAGAAGAAAACATTGCTTTGTTGCATTATGCATGTGTTGCATGTCTGTTGCAAGTGGCAAGGATTTCTGAGTGTTGTATGTTATGGGTTTCCCTGCTGTGTGCACACGTAGGGAAATTCTGCGGTACAGGACTGCACTTAGAGGAAGCTACAAACTTTTGCTGTGGTCACATACACTTCAAGAAATCAGCAGTTGTGGATTGAAAAACATGCATTGATATGCCATTTTCTCTCCAAGAGCAGCGTTGGACAGATGTGCTCTCGCTTTAAGATGTTTGTGATAACCGGGCAGCATCTAAAGAAGCTTTAATCACGAGATTCTCCAGCAAACACACACGGGAATCCGAGTGGGAGGTTTCTTCTCCGCGCTGAATCAATAAAACAACAACTGCCTCTGTCTTCAATGCTCACACACACACACACACACACACACACACACATACACACACACACACACACATACACACATACACTTATGACGACTTCATACTGTCGATGTTGCAGCACATGCTGAGGAAAATAATAGGTCGTTCCGGGTAGGAAAACCGCGAGGAGTCCACTAGGAAGGTCAGGACGGTGAACGTGGTGGAGATGAAGCAGAGAACCGCCCACACTGCCATCCACACGTCGTTAAAGACTTTGGCCTGTCGCCGGTACAATCCCATGTCGTATCCGCACTGCAGCGAGCAGCTGCCGCTGCGCTTCACCCATGCATACTGCTCCACGCCGGCACCCAGCGCCATGCACTCCTCCTCCTGTGGTGGCATCGGCCGTACGGCGTGAAACGGCGGGTCCTCGTCGCCCGGACCCTCCATGCACATGTGGTTCTGGTCGTTGGTGGGCGGGAACAGGCTGCAGTTCAAGAGCTCCGGCCACACGAAACCAAACTCCTGCAGGACCGGAAGACACTTCCTCTTTACAGACAAGCACATGCTGCCACACGGGCCGATCGGGATGGGAACCTTCTCCGTACACATGGGAACGTAGACGGAGCATAAGAAGAACTGCAAGAAAGCAAAGGCGGGGAGAGAATTAGATATTTGCAAACACACAAAATGTTGCTTGGAAAATCAGCAGAGCATCTAAATCCTCATAAGCAGCTCAAGTCTGAGACGTGCACGAATTTGTGCTTTTCAGATGTGCTTTCTAGTAGTGCATGTTTTCGGACTCTCTACAGGAGAAAAACATTGGTTTGTCACATCATAGACATGCAACGCATGCCGTCTGCAATTTTTCAAGAATTGCATGATTTCAGAAGCTCTAAATGAGAAAAACATTGCTTTATTGCATTATATGTGCAGACGACATGTGTTGCATGTCTAATTGGCACGAATTTGTGCTTTTCAGATGTGTTTTCTAGTAATGCATGTTTTCAGAAGCTCTACAGGAGAAAAACATTGGTTTGTCGCATCACATGAGTGCAGAATCAAATGTTTTCTTGTATTGCATGTTTTCAGAAGCTCTAAATGAGAAAAGCATTGCGTTGTTGCATTATATATGCAAGACGACACGTGTTGCATATCAAATGTGTGCTTTTGAAATGAGAAAAAAACATCAATTTGTCGCATTATATATGACCGATGGCATGTATTGCATGTCTAAGCACAACAAATTTGTGCTTTTGAAATGTGTGTTTCTAGTTGCACATTTTCCAAGGCTATAAATGAGAAAAACTCTGGTTTGTTGGATTATATGTATGCAGATGGCTTTTCAGCTTGGTTTTCTAGTATACAGTAGCATGTTTTCTGAGGCTGTAAAGGAGAAGAAAACATTGCTTTGTTGCATTATGCATGTGTTGCATGTCTGTTGCAAGTGGCAAGGATTTCTGAGTGTTGTATGTTATGGGTTTCCCTGCTGTGTGCACACGTAGGGAAATTCTGCGGTACAGGACTGCACTTAGAGGAAGCTACAAACTTTTGCTGTGGTCACATACACTTCAAGAAATCAGCAGTTGTGGATTGAAAAACATGCATTGATATGCCATTTTCTCTCCAAGAGCAGCGTTGGACAGATGTGCTCTCGCTTTAAGATGTTTGTGATAACCGGGCAGCATCTAAAGAAGCTTTAATCACGAGATTCTCCAGCAAACACACACGAGAATCCGAGTGGGAGGTTTCTTCTCCGCGCCTCTGTCTTCAATGCTCACACACACACACACACACACACACACACACATACACACACACACACACACATACACACATACACTTATGACGACTTCATACTGTCCTCAAATTAATCAACTTAGAATTATGCTTAAGCTACTTTATGTAGTTATACATCTTACAGAAATCTCCTAGTATGTTTACAATTATATTATAAGATCATTTGACCAGTTTATGAACACCTTTCACTAATGCAGACCGGCACAATCCGTTTTAAGAGTTTTACGGCATTTATGAGGATAATTCCAGGAATTTGGTCGTCACAAGTATAATGAAACACACACACTGTGTGTGTGTGTAGAGCCTGAGTACAAACAACAACTGCCTCTGTCTTCAATGCTCACACACACACACACACACACACACACACACATACACACACACACACACACATACACACATACACTTATGACGACTTCATACTGTCCTCAAATTAATCAACTTAGAATTATGCTTAAGCTACTTTATGTAGTTATACATCTTACAGAAATCTCCTAGTATGTTTACAATTATATTATAAGATCATTTGACCAGTTTATGAACACCTTTCACTAATGCAGACCGGCACAATCCGTTTTAAGAGTTTTACGGCATTTATGAGGATAATTCCAGGAATTTGGTCGTCACAAGTATAATGAAACAAACACACTGTGTGTGTGTGTAGAGCCTGAGTACAGATGTGAGTGAGTGTGTGTGCAAATTCTGGGTAACAACTTACTAACTAATTTGACCCAGATCTTTTTTACATTATTGTTTGTAAACATTATTGGCACCTTAATAATAACAATAATGATAATAAAAATAATTATTATATTTAATTAATAATAATAATAATAATTATTGTTGTCATAAGCATATAATAACAACAACAATAATAATAACATTTGTCACAATAATATGATTAATGATAATAACATTAATATTAATATTTTATATATTTATATTATATTTAGTAATTTATGCTAATTTTATAATTAGATTATCATTAACATTATCGTTATAAATCATTATTATCTGAGTTCCTTTGTCACAATAATATGATTAATAATTATTTTTATTTTTTAATTTATAGTATTTGTATTATAAATATAATTGTTTTTTCTAATAATAATAATAATGTTAGCCTACTTCTTTTTATTATGTTGTTGCTTTCATAACTGTATTAACGGTGTGAATGTGGTCAGTTGCAGCTCGGCGTCGGACTGCAGCACGTTTCCCACCAGGTTCGGCATCTTGGTCACATTGTATCCGAGATCCTGACACATGGAGATGCGGATCGGGTCGCAGCTCATCTCCTCTTCGTCCCCAAACGCGTGCGCGAGCCCCACCGCGAGCGCCAGCAACGCGAGCCTGGAGCCGAACCGAGCCATGACACTATCCGTACAATCCCACCGAGCACGAGTTTACCGGAGTTCAGACGCGCCTGGCCAAAACTTGAGCGAGTCCGTTAAAGTGTGAAACGGCACCGTCTTCCCGTTAGTCCCGGTCCGGAATAAACCTAACGAGCTTCCTTAGAGTCCTATCTAGAAATAACAATCCTTATCGGGACCGTCCGTGGCTTCTGCGTGCTCCGGTGTGTCCGTGGCGCAGTGGCGCGGGTTCTGCCCGGTTGAGGTCTAGACGGAGACGGGACAGCTGTCCCAGGACCCGCCTCAGCCAATCAGAGCGCCAGCTCGAGAATGGGGGCGGGGCTTAGAGTAGCCACAATAACATCACAGAGAAAGTGAGACGCTCCTCTTATTTCATGTTTATCACTCATTTCAGTTTATCTCCTTTTATTTGTAATATTTCCCATATTATTTGTCTTAAACCATTCGTCTTTCAAATTAAATTTTTTTTTAATGACTTTCAGTGTTTTTATTATTTATTAATGGGACAATCAGCTTAAATACTATAAATAATTTTGTTTCATCTTGTCAAATTTTTGTTTAACTTTAATAATATATATATAAATGTTTGAATGTACATAATGTTAATGATGTTTAAGTTATTATAAAGTCTTACTCAGAATTTCAAACAACAATCCATGATAGTATCTTAGATTTTAACACAAATAATTTCATTTCTGATGGTTTTTCACGCCTGCTGCAGATGACAAAATGCAAGTACCCAACAAAAAAAAAATGCTCTAAGATTGTTTTGCTTAAGTTATGAAAAACATCATATGACCCCTTTAATGTTTTAAAAGGTTATTCCTGGTCATGAGAATGCTAAGGGAAATTCAATTATTTGCACACAATGAGAATGTTACATTTGAATGAAACTAGTAACATTTAAAATAAAATGTTAGTCAAGTCAAGTCTGCTTTATTGTCAATTCTTCCACATGTACAGCACATACACACAGAGAATTGAAATTGCGTTACTCTCAGACTCTTGTTGCATACAGATAACATTAACAGTAGAACATAAATACAGATATACAGATTAAATATAAAATACAACTATACAAATAAGGTAGTCTTACGTCCAACTAAGTTTCATATAAAAACGATCCATGAATAATGTAAAAAAGATTGTTTTTGTGCAAACGTTTTGAGAAAATTTTTAAAAACCATGAATGAACATTCTATTAACGTTACTAGAAGAACGTTGAGAGAACCTTGCCAGAACGTTCTGAATGTGTTCCCTGTTAGCTGGGTTTTTTCGTTATCTTAATAAAGACAGTTATTGAGTGAAGTCCCGCAGGGATCCAAACTCTGATTAAAGTGATCCTTGTGAAGAAACTTCTCTTTTGGACGGAGATTTGGGGGTCTGAACCCAGATTACAAGCGTTAGATTGATGCGTCTCCTCCCTCTGTTTCGCCTCACTGGTCACTAACTATCAGAATAAAACCCCCTGCCCAACACCCGGGCTGCTCCCAACCCCCTCCCGTGACCCTGACGGGCGGAGGTCAGCAGTAATTAGCCGTTTTTAAACGACAGACTGGGAAAAAGGAGACAAGCAGGCTGGTATCCGTGGAGCAGCTATTAAAATGGTAATGAACCGATAGATTGTGCTGCAATGCTGTCAGGACGACTATCCCAGCAGCCTTCAGTCGCTTCAGCTGATTGTCCGTGAATGTTCTTAGCAATCAAGATGGTTGTAGAATGATAAACATGATGCACAGTATGCAGTGTGTGCGACACTATAGTCTACTGAGAGACATTAGTGCTTCAGTGTCGTTTAGTGAAGCCATAATGCCTGTAAATGAGCCTAATGTCTGGATGTGTGAAACACACTAATTCTGAGTCATTAGGAGTTAATGATGCACTTCCAAAAATGCTTTAAAATGTGTAAATTAAATAAATATTTGCTCTAATATCAAGAAGGGTTTTATTAATCACACAACAGCAATGAGTAATGATTAGGATTTAAATCAGGTGTTTGGAAAGTTGATCTGATTTTCTCTTGCACCATTGCATGCTCTTCCAATCTTTCATTCAGTCATTCTCCCAAATGCATGCACCATTTTTTTGGATCCAATGTTAGAAAGAGCACATTTTTTTAATGCTTAAGATTTTTTTTTTGCTAAGTAGTCATAATTAGCTGTGAATAAAACAGTAGACATCTGTGGTATGTCCTCATTCAGATAAGTAAACGCATGTGTGGCAGCTGCTGTGGACAGAATCCAAGTTGAAACAGAAGGAACGTTTGAATCAACAAGATAAAAAAAAACAGTTTGTATTGTGTCTAATGAAATAGCAGTGCTGTAGCAGTGTAAAACTTCCCTGTTTAATTAGTACGGTGTCTGAGAAGCGTAACCAAGGCGACAGGGCTTGGCAGCACTTCATCTGAGGTTGGCATGGACACAAACTCTGAAGCTTATTTACTTCAAACACTTTGTTGTTTAAAGAGGTTTACTGATCTGTCGAATTATGACTGAAAACTTTATTGCTCAGAAGTTGCAAGAGTTTTAATGGAGTTCTTATTAGCATATTTTTGTCTCATTTTACACTTCAAATTCATTAGGAGAAATAAAAGCAAAACACAAGTCAATCGTGTCGGTGTCGTTTATGAGAAACAATTAGGATATTAAAGGAATATTTCACACAAAATGATAATTTGCTGAAATTGTACTCACCTTCAAGCCATCCAAGATGTAGATAAATTTGTTTCATCATTAGATTTGGAGAAATGCATCACTGTCTCAGCAATGAATGGGTGCCGTCAGATTGAGAGTTCAAACAGCTGATAAAAACATCCCAATAATCCACAAGTAATCCACAGCACTCCATAATCCATAATAACGCTTCCTCCAGTGAAAAAATAATCTGGTCTGAATCAGGAGAGAAATCTGCACAGATCAAGCACCGTTTACAAGCCAAAACAGTCCAAAATTTTGGTGTGAGAGACAACAGGAGATTGACTTTATCACTGGAGGAAGCGTTATTATGGATTATGGAATCCACAGCACTCCATAATCCATAATAACGCTTCCTCCAGTGAAAAAATAATCTGGTCTGAATCAGGAGAGAAATCTGCACAGATCAAGCACCGTTTACAAGCCAAAACAGTCCAAAATTTTGGTGTGAGAGACAACAGGAGATTGACTTTATCACTGGAGGAAGCGTTATTATGGATTATGGACTGATGGACTGGAGTGGTGTGGATTACTTGTGGATTACTGTGATGTTTTTATCAGATGTTTGGACTCTCATTCTGACGGCACCCATTCACTGCAGAGCATCCATTGCTGAGCAAGTGATGCAATGCTACATTTCACCAAATCTGATGAAGAAACAAATTCATCCTAATCTTGGATGGCCTGAAGGTGAGGACATTTTAGTGAGATCTTATTTGTGATTTAGGCCTAAGTATGATGAAAACACCCTTGGTTCTGGCAACCAATCAAATCATTCAGTCAAGCAGTCAGCAAATCAAATCAGTTATTTTGTTTAAATCAACCAATTAAACAAGCCAAATTTAAGTGTGTGTGTGTGTGTGTGT
>NW_015505615.1:81950-93664 GCF_001515645.1 Sinocyclocheilus grahami | reverse complement strand
CATCATATGACCCCTTTAATGTTTTAAAAGGTTATTCCTGGTCATGAGAATGCTAAGGGAAATTCAATTATTTGCACACAATGAGAATGTTACATTTGAATGAAACTAGTAACATTTAAAATAAAATGTTAGTCAAGTCAAGTCTGCTTTATTGTCAATTCTTCCACATGTACAGCACATACACACAGAGAATTGAAATTGCGTTACTCTCAGACCCTTGTTGCATACAGATAACATTAACAGTAGAACATAAATACAGATATACAGATTAAATATAAAATACAACTATACAAATAAGGTAGTCTTACGTCCAACTAAGTTTCATATAAAAACGATCCATGAATAATGTAAAAAAGATTGTTTTTGTGCAAACGTTTTGAGAAAATTTTTAAAAACCATGAATGAACATTCTATTAACGTTACTAGAAGAACGTTGAGAGAACCTTGCCAGAACGTTCTGAATGTGTTCCCTGTTAGCTGGGTTTTTTCGTTATCTTAATAAAGACAGTTATTGAGTGAAGTCCCGCAGGGATCCAAACTCTGATTAAAGTGATCCTTGTGAAGAAACTTCTCTTTTGGACGGAGATTTGGGGGTCTGAACCCAGATTACAAGCGTTAGATTGATGCGTCTCCTCCCTCTGTTTCGCCTCACTGGTCACTAACTATCAGAATAAAACCCCCTGCCCGACACCCGGCCTGCTCCCAACCCCCTCCCGTGACCCTGACGAGCGGAGGTCAGCAGTAATTAGCAGGTTTTAAATGACAGACTGAGAAAAAGGAGACAAGCAGGCTGGTATCCGTGGAGCAGCTATTAAAATGGTAATGAACCGATAGATTGTGCTGCAATGCTGTCAGGACGACTATCCCAGCAGCCTTCAGTCGCTTCAGCTGATTGTCCGTGAATATTCTTAGCAATCAAGATGGTTGTAGAATGATAAACATGATGCACAGTATGCAGTGTGTGCAACACAATAGTCTGCTGAGAGACATTAGTGCTTCAGTGTCGTTTAGTGAAGCCATAATGCCTGTAAATGAGCCTAATGTCTGGATGTGTGAAACACACTAATTCTGAGTCATTAGGAGTTAATGATGCACTTCCAAAAATGCTTTAAAATGTGTAAATTAAATAAATATTTGCTCTAATATCAAGAAGGGTTTTATTAATCACACAACAGCAATGAGTAATGATTAGGATTTAAATCAGGTGTTTGGAAAGTTGATCTGATTTTCTCTTGCACCTTTGCATGCTCTTCCAATCTTTCATTCAGTCATTCTCCCAAATGCATGCACCAATTTTTTGGATCCAATGTTAGAAAGAGCACATTTTTTTAATGCTTAAGATTTTTTTTTTGCTAAGTAGTCATAATTAGCTGTGAATAAAACAGTAGACATCTGTGGTATGTCCTCATTCAGATAAGTAAACGCATGTGTGGCAGCTGCTGTGGACAGAATCCAAGTTGAAACAGAAGGAACGTTTGAATCAACAAGATAAAAAAAAACAGTTTGTATTGTGTCTAATGAAATAGCAGTGCTGTAGCAGTGTAAAACTTCCCTGTTTAATTAGTACGGTGTCTGAGAAGCGTAACCAAGGCGACAGGGCTTGGCAGCACTTCATCTGAGGTTGGCATGGACACAAACTCTGAAGCTTATTTACTTCAAACACTTTGTTGTTTAAAGAGGTTTACTGATCTGTCGAATTATGACTGAAAACTTTATTGCTCAGAAGTTGCAAGAGTTTTAATGGAGTTCTTATTAGCATATTTTTGTCTCATTTTACACTTCAAATTCATTAGGAGAAATAAAAGCAAAACACAAGTCAATCGTGTCGGTGTCGTTTATGAGAAACAATTAGGATATTAAAGGAATATTTCACACAAAATGATAATTTGCTGAAATTGTACTCACCTTCAAGCCATCCAAGATGTAGATAAATTTGTTTCATCATTAGATTTGGAGAAATGCATCACTGTCTCAGCAATGAATGGGTGCCGTCAGATTGAGAGTTCAAACAGCTGATAAAAACATCCCAATAATCCACAAGTAATCCACAGCACTCCATAATCCATAATAACGCTTCCTCCAGTGAAAAAATAATCTGGTCTGAATCAGGAGAGAAATCTGCACAGATCAAGCACCGTTTACAAGCCAAAACAGTCCAAAATTTTGGTGTGAGAGACAACAGGAGATTGACTTTATCACTGGAGGAAGCGTTATTATGGATTATGGACTGATGGACTGGAGTGGTGTGGATTACTTGTGGATTACTGTGATGTTTCACTGCAGAGCATCCATTGCTGAGACACTGATGCAATGCTACATTTCTCCAAATCTGATGAAGAAACAAATTCATCCTAATCTTGGATGGCCTGAAGGTGAGGACATTTTAGTGAGATCTTATTTGTGATTTAGGCCTAAGTATGATGAAAACACCCTTGGTTCTGGCAACCAATCAAATCATTCAGTCAAGCAGTCAGCAAATCAAATCAGTTATTTTGTTTAAATCAACCAATTAAACAAGCCAAATTTAAGTGTGTGTGTGTGTGTGTGTGTGTGTGTGTGTGTTTTGTCAGTAGCTGTTTGACAAATGTCTCCTTGAACACATCTTAAATCTGAGTTTGTTGGCGAGTTAACCCCCCTCAACCCATAGATATCTTTAGACCCATTTGCCTCCAGTGTGTGTGTGTGTGTGTGTGTTTGTTGTGGTTGCATTAGAGTGCTTGTCAGAAATATAGTTGTTTTCTGGGAAGGCTGCCGGGCTGCTTGTGGGTTCATGCATCTCAGAGCAACAAAACCACAACATCTCTCTTGCTCACTCTCTTCATACAGATGCAGTTTTTTCTTAAAAATTAGTGGAATGTTTCTGCCAATTAAACAAGCCAAATTTAAGTGTGTGTGTGTGTGTGTGTGTGTGTGTGTGTTTTGTCAGTAGCTGTTTGACAAATGTCTCCTTGAACACATCTTAAATCTGAGTTTGTTGGCGAGTTAACCCCCCTCAACCCATAGATATCTTTAGACCCATTTGCCTCCAGTGTGTGTGTGTGTGTGTGTGTTTGTTGTGGTTGCATTAGAGTGCTTGTCAGAAATATAGTTGTTTTCTGGGAAGGCTGCCGGGCTGCTTGTGGGTTCATGCATCTCAGAGCAACAAAACCACAACATCTCTCTTGCTCACTCTCTTCAAACAGATGCAGTTTTTTCTTAAAAATTAGTGGAATGTTTCTGTATGATTGAAACGCGGCTGCTGCTTTGATTTCAGCTAGTAGCGTGGTTTGTGTGGTCTGCGTGTGTGAAGCTGAAGTTTGCCAAGCAACAAACTACTCATAATTTAAAGTTGTTGAACTACAGTCAAGCAGCCCTTTTAGCACTAAGCTCTTCACAAAGGCTGGCTAAATACAGTGAAGTTATTTAAAGGGACTGTATTTGTTTAAATAGGGTGAATTGATGTAAAAAAAAACAAAAAAAAAACGATACTATTTGTAATTCTCAGTGTAAAAAAGAAGTATCTGCATCCTCTGCAGTGAATGGGTGCCGTCAAAATGAGAGTCCAAACAGCTGATAAAAACATCACAATAATCCACAAAAAATCAAAAGCTGAAACAAATCCATCATTAAAATATTTTAACTTTAAACCATTGCTTCCGGCTAAAATACGAGTCCATAATCCATAATAACGCTTCCTCCAGTGAAAAAGTCCATCTCCTGTTGTCTCTCACCTCAAAATCCAGCCACATATTTGTTTAGAGCTGTTTTGGACTGTTATGCAGATTTCTCTCCTGATTCAGACCAGATGACTTTTTCACTGGATAAAGCGTTATTGTGGATTATGGACTCGTATTTTAGCAACGGTTTAAAGTTAAAAACACCTTAACGATGGTTTTGTTTCAGCTTTTGTCTTCTCCAGATGTTCACTGATGGACTGGAGTGGTGTGGATTATTGTGATGTTTTTATCAGCTGTTTGGACTCTCATTCTGACGGCACCCATTCACTGCAGAGCATCCATTGCTGAGACACTGATGCAATGCTACATTTCTCCAGATCTGATGATGAAACAAACTCATCGACATCCTGGATAGCCTGAGGTCGAGTAAATTCATTTTTGGTTGAACTATTCCTTAACTAAATATTTTGCTATAAAAAAGAAGAATGGACAAATGAATCAGTGAATCATTTATTTGATTCAGTGCATTCAATCATCTGTAAGAACCGATTGAATCAACAGGAAAGTAGTGTTTTGTTGGAGGAAAAAACGGACTAAAAACTTTTCGCACTGGTTGTGACTAACGCTCAGCGATGTGATGTTTTACAGGTTTCTATTCTGCTGAGTGCAAATTCCACCCCCTCACTGGGGCGTTATACATGCGGCCATATCTCAAAATACACACACTGCCACTGTGTGTAGACGTCTGAACTGCAGTCATGTGCACACACAATAGTGTGTGTTGTTATTCAGTGTGTGGGAGAGTATTTGTGTTGTAGTGTGTGTGTGTAATGTGCCCTCCGGGTATGTTGTGTGTCTGTGTGTGTTATGGTCAGTATGCAGGACAATGGAGACAGGAAATGTCTTCTTGGCGATTGGAAGGGAGTTGCTATGCAGTTTTGTATGTGTGTGTGTGTGTGTGTGTGTGTGTGCGGTCTCTGATGCTCAATAGGAAATCCTCCATAATGAAGTATGGGTCAGTAAGAACATGGATTGTTGTTAATTTTGTCTGCTGGTGGTTTTGTTTGTTTATCAGACTTAATTAAGAGACCTTTAATCTAAAAATCTTACTTCTGTACATTTGAAATGATTCCATATCTCATAATGGAATCAAACCAGCATGAGGTCATATAAAGTCAACATAAAACAAACCATTTTACTTCCATTATGTGATGTATTTCCAAATAAAACAGCATATACGATGTGACAAAAAAACAAAAACAAACATGAATTTTAATTGCATTTTAAAAAAAAACTTTTTATCCAACTGAATTATAGTATACAAAATCAATGGACATCCATCAGTCATCCTCGGATTTGAACCAGTGACCTTGCTGACCCTGATCCTGAACCATTAGGCCACAGATGACTGCCTTCAGCAAATAAGAAACACATCTGTGGAGGTCTGCAGATCCAGGTGCATGCTGGGAAAGCGGAGCTTAAAGTATTTAAATAGTATAGTTTCAAACTATTATACTACTCATACTATTAATAAAGTATGTATTTACTGTATGCATGCAGCATTCTGCATTTGCCAACTTGTGCACTATACAAAAAGGGCATTATGTGATAAATTATATCCCACGATGCACTGCGGCTCAAACTGATGTTCCATGAATATCAACCGCAATGTCGTTTTTGACTCATTATTTGGTCTGACTGCAAAACATGTATATATTTACTCAAAATTGGATTAAGTGTTTTATTTTGAGGCTATAATTGCATGTCACTTGTTGAATTAAAAAGGCCACAAACTGTGGTCATGTGACAATGACAGCATACTACAGTTTAAAACATTTAGGGTTGTATACTGTTTCATATACTATTATTTAAGTATGCAGTATATGTCCTTTTGTAGTACTTACCTCCCAAAATCTGCTCAGATTAATTTTGGATGAGCAATTTGAAAATGATAAGCAGATTTTTTTGTTGTTGTCTCTAATTGATGGAGTTAACTCAAGGATGTCATTATGAAATTGAAGTTGGCATTAGTGGCCAGACAGAATGAGGTAAGCACCTGTTTATATGCACCAGGCGCTGCGATTGGTCAGATGTATATACTCCACCTCCAAAATTCGTTAGGAATTCCATTAGCGAGCACAGACTTTGAACATGCAGAAAATGATCCTTAAAGTGCCACTATTATGGGTTATGAAAGGTTAATATTTAGGTTTTGGGAGTCCCCAACAACAGGTTGGCATGCACGCAAGGTCAAAAAACACTTTCATTTTCTTATAATATGCATTTATTTTTTACCTTATTTGCTCAACAACTCCCAAACGATTCGCTCAACGATTCATTTTTCCAAACCCCTCCTTTGCGTGACGTTAATCTGCGGTGATTGGTCTCATTTTCATTTCATCTCGCCTGTAATGCCTGATAAAGGAGCGTTTGTGAGCGCTGCTTTGTGTACAGCCTTTACCGGGAAAACCGCTATTTTAACCTCTCCAAAAGCGGCACCTAGTGGCAAAGAATGAATTTGCATTTTCATTCAGACCAACGCTAAAAGACCAATAAGTGGGCGGGCAATATGCTAATGTTTCATGTTGACATCAACATGAAACGGCTTGGGATTCGTTTTAAAAACGACTCGTTTCAATGATTCAGAGTCGATTCTTTCTTTTGAGAGACAATAACTTTAGACACGGTGCACTTTCAGATTTAAAACTTTGCAGGATGTTTTCATTCACTTAAAGCTGTGTTACACACTGCATGAAAGTTCATTTTTAAAAATCCATAATAGGGGCACTGTGAATGTTTCCATACAGTCAAAGACTGTCCTTAGGGTTTAGACATAAATTAAATGGTTTTAAAACATCCACACATGCAGATCTGATGACTGTCACTTCCCTGACCCGATGAGCTGTTTATAGTCATGTGTTTCACACAACTGGATCCGCTAAACACACACACACACACACACACACACACACACACACTAACCGTGAAGCTAAAATGTCTGTTCACTGGCAGGAAGTCCAAGTGTGTGTGGATGTTTTGCAGATATAATTGACTTATTCATGTAGTTCAGTATGCGAGCCCCTCCCAAACACACACACACACACACACACACACACACACACACACACACAGCTAATATTCACCACAGCCGGATTTCTGTATTTCCTGTCTTTGTCTAAAGGCTACACCAGACTGAGCATCTCAACACACACGCAGCACAGGAAAAATGAAAAATGTCCAGAAACAGAGGAAGTGTCCAGGGTCAAACTCAGTGTGTAAACGTCTGCCTGTAAAACAACACATCTGAGTGGAGATTCTTGAACAGTTTGATATGTTTTGATGGAACTCTCTTAAACGTTTGCTATGAAATAGACTCTATCTGTCCCGGTGCACTGGTTATTAATGTTGTCCAAACATTGCATCGTATTTAAATGAACATAAAAGTAATACAAATAGACAGCACAAAAATTAACTCAAGAAAGTACCATTGCAAAAAAGTTGCACAAAAATAACAACTAAAGTAATACAAGAGCTAATATGTAAAGTATAAAAAAGTACAACATAAACAAATTACACAAAATAACCAAATAGCGTAAAAAAAGAGTTAAACAACAAAATGTAACAAAAATGACTAAAAGTAACACAAAGAATTGCAACAAAATACAACTAAAGAAAGGTTTTCAGTTGTTGTCTTCAATCGACGGACTCAAGAAACTTGGTACTTTTATTATTTTTGATACTTTTTAGTTTTTGTGTTAGTTTAGTTATTTAACTTTTTGTAGTGGTACTTTCCTGAGTTGATCTTTTGTGGTGGTGTTTGGACATCACAATAAAATTTAACACATAAAAACCAAACAAAAGTAACAAAAAATAACTCCAAAATTAACATAATGTTCCCAAAAATAGCCACTAAGTTACACAGCAAACATAACAACAACAATAATGTCTCTCACAAAAATATATATAATTGCAATTAGTAAGCATTAGTAATATAATTTATCATTTAATAATATAATTTTGGTTTATTATCGCTTGCCTTATTAGGCACATATAAACCACACAAAAGTAATAAAAGTAACAAAAAGTTACAAAACAAAATACAATGCAAACAACTCTCACACACAAATCCATACAATTGCAGTTAGTTACCATTAATAATATAAGTTATTGTTTAATAATATAATTAGGTTCATTATCACTTAGATTTTTAGTTTGCGGGCACTTACTGTAAAAAAAAATATGTGTGAATGAGTGTGTAGAACGTTTGCTCAGAATTATCGTTAAACAGTGAGATGAACTCTGAGTATATTTACATTTGAAATAGAATAGCGTGTGAGAGCTGTGTGTGCATGTGCGTGTGGCGGTCGCTGCGGTTGTGTTTGTTTTGATGATCAGCCATCGTACAGCAGTGTTCTGTAGAACGCCATAATAAACTAATTACACATACACACGCTGCCAACACTCTGCTGGCTCGTCCAGAAATAACATCAGCTTCCTCACTGATACTCTACATTACCACCCAAGAGCCACCCACACACACACACACACACACACACACACACACACACACACACACACACAAAGCAGTACTGCTAGAATTACATTAGAGAAAAACAGACCATTCACTCAACTGAGATTCATTTCAGTCTCATTCAGATAATTGCACATGATTACACACACACACACACACACACACACACACACATGCACACGCACACATGCACAGAGGAAAACTTGAGTTGTTTATAGACCTGTGTTACATTTAATTACAACAACTACATCAGCCTTTATTGGCCATGTTGGAATTTAAAGACATACACACATAGTTAAAAGCTTGAATTACAGGGGAAAACTCTCTGTAACACACATGCACCCTATTGAGTGTGTGTGTGTGTGTGTGTGTGCGTAATTGCCCCTCAGGACTGTTAGATACATGTTTTTTACTCTCTACACATTTGTTGTGTAGATAAACACACAATTAGCTATGTTACATTCAAGCAAATCACAGTCGGTTTATTCTGTTCTGCTGCCCAACTCCATATTTGTCTCGTCTTTATGAACAGCGAGTCAAACGTCTGCTCTTTTCTGGTGTGTTTGATTGTACAGCCTCATGAAAGTTACAAGAAAGACTCATAATGAATGTGGGATCATGAAATAATCCAACCAGAAGGACATGAACATCTGGGCCTGATGAATAAACATAGTTAGACATAAAAGTCCATTTACACGTCATTGAACATGTTAAAGGGACAGTCACCCAAAAATTAAAATTCTGTTATCATTTACTCACCTTCAGGTTGTTCTAAGCCTGTATGAGTTTCTTTCTTTCTGCTGAACACAAAAGAAGATATTTTGAAGAATGTAGATAACCATCAGTTGACTTCCATAATATTTTTTCCTCATACTATGTAAGTCAAAGGCTACCAGCAACTGTTTGGTTACCCACATTCTTCAATATATATATACGTATATATATTTTAATGTCACAATAGAAACCTGCCATTAAACAGCCTTTTTAGGCTTTTTAGCTAAATTATGAAACAAAAACCAATGAATGAAATCTAACGTCAGTCTACAGAAATATCAAACCATTTTTTGGGTATACCAAATAAATATTGTAATTAAGTAATTAGGATTTACAACTTATGTGACAACTTCCTCCAGTAAAAAGGCAATATGTTTACTCAAACTTACCTTACATACAGTATTCACCTTTTTTCTATTCTTGCAATAGCTGCAAAAATCACCGGTAACCGTAGTGACGGTAACGTAAAAATCGACGGCAAAGTCAAAAACTCTGGCACCTATGTTAATAACTGAAGTGTGTGTGTGAACGTAACTATTTAAAACAGGATTGACAACAGTATTCTGCTGCTGTGTGAATGTGTCCAATGTGTTTCCATTAAATTCAGATTTAAAATGAATTATAATTTTAAACTTATTCTTGTTCTTCTACTGAATGAAAGCGCAACTCTGACAGTCTGTGATCTGGGATGCAGCTTCAGAGACAGAGAGTCTCATCTGCTCCTGATTTGTAACGTTTTGGCGACTTCTGTATTAAAGCATGTTATGACTGATTCTTACACAGCTGTTAACACGCACACACACACACACACACAGACAGACGCACGCACGCACAGACACACACACACACTCACACACACACACAGCCACACACACACACACACACACACACAGACAGACGCACGCACGCACACACTCACACACACACACAGACAGACGCACACACGCACGCACGCGCACACACACACACACACACACACACACACAGACAGACGCACGCACGCACGCACGCACACACTCACACACACACACACACAGACAGACGCACACACACACACACACACACACACACTCGCTCAGTGACAAGTCCAGGTGGGTTTTATTGCTCTGTGGGAATCAGTTCCTACCGCGGTCCACTTGTTGAACTAATAGGGTATTACTGTGTGTGTGTGTGTGTGTGCTCTATTACAGCTAGTTTTATAGTGTGTGTGGAGCTGACTTTAATCACTAACAGACATTACCCATAAAACCCTGTTTCTTTCTTTCTTTCTTCTGCTACTTTTCCTCTCTCTCTCTGTTCTCAGGCCCGGCCCTCATAATAAGGTCATAGGCTGAGCAGCTCGTCAATCATACACTCATTAATGCAGTTTAATGACGCTGTGACCCGCCCACCTGCCTCCGGGGCTCCAGCAGGGAAGTGAATGGGCCGCGGGGCAAACGTCTGCATTGTTTCTCCTCGCTGCGCCTCCTGCTCTGAGAGAGTCAGTGGATGTTCAGAAGGTACCAGTGAAACATTCACACACAACAGGATTGTTATCCTCAAATAAAACTATTACAAACATTTTTGTGCTGCCTAAACTAGCTTCAACTGATCTAGAAGTAAAACTAAATAAAAATACATTAAACTTAAATAGTTATATTAAAAAAATCATCAAAAACTAATAAATAAATAAATAAACAAAATGATTTTTTAAAAATATACCAATATATTAATAATATATTAATATTAATTTAATAATATACTAACAATTAACTGAAAACATAAATATAGTAATATTTATAGTAATGAATAATAATATTAAATAATCAAAATGACAAAAGCATATAAAATTACTAAAAATTTATTTTAAAATTAAAATAGACTAATAATCTGAAATTATGAAGTAATATTTATAGTATTGTATAGTATAGTAATATTTAAAATATAATAATATTTAGTAACAAAGTAATATTAGTATATTCATATTTATATATTAGTAATATAGTAATATTAAAAAAAATTACAAAAGCACAGAACATTATTAATTACTAATTAACACAATTTTAAAATTTAAATATATTAATAGTAATAAAAAATTGAAAAGATAAATATAGTAATATATGTAGTAATATTAATAGTAATATAAAAAAAGCCAAGACTAATAAAATCGACAAAAGCACGTAAAATCACTAAAAATGAAACAAATGTGCTAAATATACTAATAATAAACTGAAAGTATAAATAAAGTAATATTTTTGTATTATGAATAGTTGAAATGTATATGTGTGTATATACAGTGGGTACGGAAAGTATTCAGACCCCCTTAAATTTTTCACTCTTTGTTATATTGCAGCCATTTGCTAAAATCATTTAAGTTAATTTTTTTTCCTCATTAATGTACACACAGCACCCCATACTGACAGAAAAACACAGAATTGTTGACATTTTTGCAGATTTATTAAAAAAGAAAAACTGAAATATCACATGGTCCTAAGTATTCAGACCCTTTGCTGTGACACTCATATATTTAACTCAGGTGCTGTCCATTTCTTCTGATCATCCTTGAGATGGTTCTACACCTTCATTTGAGTCCAGCTGTGTTTGATTATACTGATTGGACTTGATTAGGAAAGCCACACACCTGTCTATATAAGACCTTACAGCTCACAGTGCATGTCAGAGCAAATGAGAATCATGAGGTCAAAAGGAACTGCCTGAAGAGCTCAGAAACAGAATTGTGGCAAGGCACAGATCGGGCCAAGGTTACAAAAAAA
>NW_015505615.1:65536-80100 GCF_001515645.1 Sinocyclocheilus grahami | reverse complement strand
ATAACAAAATAACAAAGAGTGAAAAATTTAAGGGGGTCTGAATACTTTCCGTACCCACTGTATATACAGTATATATATATATATATATATATATATATATTTGCAGTAGTATTAATAGTAATATTAAAAAACCCCAAAATGAATAAAAATGACAAAAGCACGTAATATTACTAAACATTAAACTAAAATTGTAAATGAAAATATACCAATAATAAACCAAAAATATAAAAATGAATTCAAAATATTAATATGAAAAAATAATAATAATAACACTGCTAAAGTAAAATTTTGCTAAAATAACACTGACACACACACATGGCGAATGTACATGCAGACACACACTGTTTTATGTCATTCGTTGTGATTTTGAAACATTGTATGAAATATTAATTATGGGATGCTCTGGCTGTCGACCAAGGTCATGGCTTAACTTCTCTGAGTTAAGTGTGTGGAACTGAGCTGTTCATTCATCGTCTCACACACACACAGAGCTAACTCATTATAATGGCTTGAGCCACTATAGGCCTGAAACTGTGGATGTGAGTGAGGTCATAGGTCGTGACCTTCCACCCCTGACAGCTCGTTCGCCTCTCCCGCGAAAGGTCGCCAAAGAGCACGTCTTCCTGACTGCGAGCGGATTGGCTCCTGGGGAATTCCTCTGAACGGAGGGAGTGGAGGAACATTCCAGCACGCGGAGTGATGGATGATGCAAACACAGCGAGAGGAAAACAAGACAAATTGTTGCGTTCACTG
The DNA here is from genome assembly GCF_001515645.1 of Sinocyclocheilus grahami. NCBI lineage: Eukaryota > Metazoa > Chordata > Actinopteri > Cypriniformes > Cyprinidae > Sinocyclocheilus > Sinocyclocheilus grahami. Next base: position 79,347 of record NW_015505615.1, on the reverse strand, counting down.
CGGCATCTCTGACCTCAGCCTCGCTAATCGCTGTCTGCGGTTTCACGGCGCAGCTGTTGCTCTGAAACACCAAACGTTCATAGACACATTCATGAAATGATTTTACTTACAAATATTATGTATGTTTTTTTTTAAATTTACGAATTAATTTATTTGTTTATTTAGGAATGGATTAATTTATTTACTCATTTATTTATTTATGAATGTATGCATTTGTTTTTATTTACTTATTTATAACGGTTGTAACGTGTGCTAATATATAATCAAGCGCGCGGCGAAGGAGTATAATCCAAAGGGGAATTTTAATAATAAATCCACAGGAAAAATCAATCCGAACACAAACAAAAGCAACTGAAGAACAGACAGGGCTTAAATACAAGGACAGGGCCATTAAGAAGAAACAGAACAGGTGTGTGGAACTAATTAACCAATCAAAAACCATAGAAACAAAAACAAACGAGGGAACACAGGCCAACTGGAACGCAGAGAAGCCCAACCAAAACACAACAGAAACCTGACAACTGTATTTATTTACTTAATTATTTATGCATTTATTGATTTATTCATTTTAGGAATGAATATATTTATTTGTTTGTTTGTGCATTTAATAATTTGATAATGCATACATTTATGTATGCATGAATTAATTAATGAATGCATGAAAATTATGCATGCGTGAATTAATGAATTTATGTATTTATTTAGTTATTAATGAATGAATTTTCTATTAAATTATTTTAGTTAGTTGTTTACTTTAGTTACAGTAGTTAGTTAGTGGAGATGAAAATACAAAATAGTGCTACTCACATGAAGCGTGTAACACACTCACTGTTGATACAGAGTTTGGCAGACACAAATATTGTGCAAAATAGTCAATTTTTAAATAGACTGATCGATTTTTGTAAATTTTTCAGTATTGAATGAAACAGAACTATATATAGCCAACATTCATTTCAGTTTGTCTGCAATAAACTGTGTTTTCCCACTGGATGCTGGCATAATGGACTTGTCCTGATCTCTGCAGTGTGTGTTATGCTGAATGTCTTGCGGTACAGTAATTCTGACAGCGGTTCTGTGGCTACAATGAGCTGTGTGACCTTTGACCTGCAGACTTAATGCATTCAACGACTGTTTCACTGCTTAGCATCAGAAAGAATGTGTGTGTGTGTGTGTGTGTGTGTGTGTGGGAGAGACAGTAACTGTTCTTAGCTTGTGAGTCGCCTACATAGACAGCATCCTTCTGAACACAAATGCATCTTCAGAAGAGACTGATTTGAAGTGTTATACATATAGGCAACATAAAATGTACATTTTCAATTAGATTGAATCTGACGTTTTAGTATTATATATATAGTGTTAAAGTTTTTTATAAATAGTTTTAATTAGCTTTTAGTTTTAGATTTTCACTTTTAATTTTTTAATTAATTTGTATATTAATTTTGGACATTTTCTTTTCTTTTTTTTAAAACATTACTATTAATATTATTATAAATATTACTATATTTATATTTTCAGTGTATTGTAAGTGTGTTTTGATTTAACATTTTAGTTTAATTTTTAGTAGTTTTAATTGATTTAGTCTTTTTTTTTTTAATTTTTTTTTTTTATAAATATTACTGTTTAGGTGTAATTTGTTTTTTATTTCATTTATTTGAGTTTTAGTTTATATTATTTCCAGTTAGTGATTTTCATGCTTCAGCTTTATTTCAATTAGCAAACATGTTTTTGATAGTTTTAGTTAACAATTTGTCACGTGGATATTTAGTTCTGTTTTCTTTGTCACAGTTGTCCCTCCACTAGTTTGTTCCCTTAGTTACCGATTGCTCCACACCTGTTTCGGTTCTTGCTGATGACCTTCCTCGTGTATTTAAACCCTGTGTCTTCCTCAGTTCAGGGTCTGCTGTTGTTTTGTGCTTGTGTGGTTCTTCTGTTCTCTCTGTGGATTTATTAAAGTTACTTTCTTGGTCTCTACTCCTTCGGCATGCGCTTTATACTGTGAACTATTTGTTTTTTTTTAATCAATGCCTGTCATATTGAATGAGAAGTATATTTATAATCAGAATGTACTTATATTGAATGATTTTTTAATGTAAAAATGCATTCAGGCATTGGCTTCACCATGCAGGATATATGCGATTCCACCTTAAAATGATTCCAAAAAAAGGTGTCTTAGTAGGCAGCACAATTATAAGCATATATAATTATGCAGCCTACCTTTGAGAAGGTCAGGACTGCAGCTATGATGCCTTAAAATGCTGTCTAGATAGATAGATAGGCGGCGTGTGGGTTTAAACAGAGCTTGTGTGTGTGTGTATGGGTGTTTTTAGGCTCATAAATCAGTTGTTTCTTGTTTCAGGGGAATAGGGAATGACTGGAGGAATTTTGAGATGGAACAGATTACCCATAATTCAAAGGAAAACTTAACTGGACCTGTTTCCTGTCTGGGGTCCCGTACAGCTCTAAAACCAACGGATCCGGACTGATCTGAGCAAAGCTGAGAGTCTTGAGCCGTGAGTAATGTAAAGAACAACTACACACACCGACGTTTGAAACTAGTTAAGATACAGATACTTTCTAACACAAATGCCTCGCACAAAACTGCTGACATTGTTTTTAGCTGATTTATTAGACTTATAGATATCTTCAGAATGATTTGTAGCAAAGCGGTTAACGGTTTAAGACTTTTTGTTTGCTATCAAAACTGGAGGATGCAACGAAACCCAACAACTTCAAAATGCAAGTGTGTTTTGTCTCGTCTTGTGTTGTGGGTTTTTATAATGAGCAGATTTTTGATAGTTATCAGTGTTTTGTTGTATGTAAACGCACTCGACACGCACTGACGGCACAGTTACTAACATGTTCAGAGTGATTATTATTGGGCCGTTGCTTAAGGGGGAGACTGTTGCTAGGCAGTTGCTAAGGTTTTCAGAATGGTTTCTAGTATGGTTATTATAAAGAACTATAACCATGAAAAAATTGGTGACTTCAAATAAAATAAATGTTACCTGAAATAAAATATAATATCAAAAACTTAAACTTGCATTTCAGCTAGTTGCCAAGGCAATATTTCTCAATTTTGTTTAATTTAACTTGATGTACTAAAATAACTAAAACTGAAAAAAAGACTGTATATAGACATATCTTTAAAGGAACAAAAAATAATATATATATATTTTTTAAAACATGACAATTATGACTAAAACTTCAACTAAAATTAAAATAAAATGGAAAATATAGAAATAAAAACTAATTCAAAATATTAATTAAATGTATAATGATACTAAAATAACACTGGTTTCTAGGCAGTTGCTAAGGAGCAGGTGTTTTTGATTATTATAGTATTCATATTTTGAATTAGCTGTTATTTTTATATTTTCAGTTTTTGATTGATATTTGTAATTTTTAATCTTTAATTTTTTACATTTCAGTTTTAGTTGCCAAAGCAACTAATTTTCATTTTTGTATAATTTGTAAGTTTTTATCTAATATTTATATTTTATTTTATATTTTATATCGCAAATATTTAATTTTGTTTTGCTTTGTTTTCACTTAGCAAAAACAATTTTTAATAGTTTTAGTTTTAGTTAAAAACAATACAACACGGGGTGTGTTTAGAATAGAATATTTGCATACTGTTCTTGCTCTCTTTGCAGTATGCACATTATTTGTTGTCTGTATGCATATAATACTTGGATGTCTTTCTACTTTAGGCAAAATGTGCATTTTATAACAAACCACACTGTATCCCTCAATGCAATGCGTTTGACTTGATCTTCCATCTCTAGTGTGATGAATGAAGTAATGAAATCAGCTGCCATTCCTTTCTTGATATTCCATTAACATTGCAGACATTGTTATACCAAGTTATTGCTTAAAATATTGTTTTCATGCTACCCACTAAATGAAACATTCCACATGTCATACTCTATACTGTCTCACATGCTATTTTTTTAAATGATCAGCGGGTGTGAAGTGAATACTGTGCCGTATGTAGTATGCAGTAAGCAGTACATGCGTGTCGTGTCACACGGGTCGCTCTGTTTTGGGGTGTATCCAACCCGGTCTGAGTTTTTGGCAGTGCTCTTCTCACTCAAACGATCTAATTAATTCACTTAGTTAATTAACTCTCCTCAGCCTGAATCTAATTATGCCATCCGTTCACAGACGAGTGGCTCTAAACAAACATGTTGTATTCCCTCATTTACTCTCCATGAGAGAAGAAGAGCGTTGTGTGTCTCTGCTCTTTCTCTCCGTGTCTTTGTGTCTGGTCATGCTCAGGTTTGCTTGGGTTAATGTTTTCTCCTGAACTTATCTTCTCTGTCTGACCCATTTCCTCTGGCTAATCACTGCTGGGAAAGAATCCCAACATCTCTCTCTCTCTCGATCTGTCCGTATCTCTCTGCTCTTTCTCCTCTTTTCCCTTCTTCTCTGTAATGGTTTATGGAACTTTGAGTTTTTTTGAGTCTTGATTTTGGAAGATTTTAACCCTAATTAGCCTGCTGTGTCATGTTTCATACACAAGCCTCTAAATGATCAAAAACACGTTTCACACTCAATCTCCTCCATGTCTTCTGTCGTCTGATCGTCTGAAAAGCTCTTGTAGAAACGTCCAGCTTCAGCTGGAGCTTCTCGTGTCAAATGATCAAACTCTACGGTAACACGTTTCACACTCAATCTCCTCCATGTCTTCTGTCGTCTGATTGAGAGTTTTTTTTAGTCAAGTAAAAGCTCTTGTAGAAACGTCCAGCTTCAGCTGGAGCTTCTCGTGTCAAATCTTGACTGATTTCTATCAAGTAAAGGTCAGAATAACTGCAGTAATATCTCCAGATGAACACTTACTGGACTGAAGCAGCTCAGCTTTACTTGATTCTCCATCAATCATGTTTTAGAGTCTCAAATCTGATCCTCAGGATCTTTTGAGGAGCGTTTGTTTCCAGAAGCTTTACTTTCACTGTTCCTCAGCGGAGGAATGATCTTCACAAGCCTCCAGAACATCTCACATCTTCTGAGGAGCCTTTATTTCTTCAGCTCTCGATCATCTTACTAAGACAGATTATTGAGGACTGATATTTAGATCATTTTATGTCAGTATCTGCTGTACTGTTATAAAGATCTCATTGATTTACATCACAAGCAGCAGAATTTCATCATATAAATATCAGCATCTGCAGCATCTTGACTGATTTTGATCAAGTAAAGGTCAGAATAACTGCAGTAATATCTCCAGATGAACACTTACTGGACTGAAGCAGCTCAGCTTTACTTGATTCTCCATCAATCATGTTTTAGAGTCTCAAATCTGATCCTCAGGATCTTTTGAGGAGCGTTTGTTTCCAGAAGCTTTACTTTCACTGTTCCTCAGCGGAGGAATGATCTTCACAAGCCTCCAGAACATCTCACATCTTCTGAGGAGCCTTTATTTCTTCAGCTCTCAATCATCTTACTAAGACAGATTATTGAGGACTGATATTTCGATCATTTTATGTCAGTATCTGCTGTACTGTTATAAAGATCTCATTGATTTACATCACAAGCAGCAGAATTTCATCATATAAATATCAGCATCTGCAGCAAATTGCATATTTTTGTTCAATTTGAGTCTCTGAATAAAACCGAGCTGTTTTTATTTCAGATTCTCACTACATCAGACTATATGAGCCATAAAAGCATGATGGATCAAATATGATTCTCAACAAAAAACACACATGCAGACTTTTTTAAGCTTTATATTTTGTCTAAAGGTTCAATTAAAAAAAAAAGTGTTTTTTTTTCCTTCTGACTATTAGTTCATATGTCAGGCTTAAAGATGTTTGTCAGTTTCTCTCTTATTATAGTTTTCTCTATTTTTCATTATTTATTTTCATAGTTTCATTTGCAACCTGCCATATCTTCAGTGTACGTAGTTGAAAGGAAGTCATTGAAAAGTCATAATTTATTCACCCTTATGTTGTTTTAATACTAGTTTATTAATACTCCATGTTAGAGGTTTATAGAGCAAACCCTGATGTGATTATTTGAGGATGAAAAGGAGCTTTGGCTAATGTTCTGGCAAGGTTCTCTCAACGTTACGTACAAACGCTCTTCCAGTTACATTAATCGAATTTTATCTGGCCTTTAATAGTGTTCTCAAAACGTTAGCACAAAAGCAGTATCTATACGTTGTACATGAAATGTTTTATTTCTGAAACGTTTCAGTTGGAAATGTTCATCTAATGTTTTTTTTTTTTTTTTAAATGTTACTACTTTATTTTTTTTTTACATTCAAAGAAGATACAAAAGTAACATTTGTATGTTTGGAAAACTATAAAATGGAATGTTCACTTAAAGTTTGCATAAAGTTTAAAAAGAAAATGTTTTGAATGTTCAGAAATAACATTTTCATAATGTAATGGGAACAGTAGCAAAACTTTCTGGGATCATATTTTTCTCAGCTTGGAATGCGTATGTTTTGCCTTGCAAAAAGTTCAAAAATTCAGCTTCAAATGTTGCTGTCCACTTTTAGTCCCTAAATTTGTGACATTATAATGTGTAACTGGACACACCATATAATGACTATCCGAACCGCGTCCCTTGTTAAAACATGCGTGACCTTTGACCCCTGCGTGCGTTTTGATTGTGGTCATTTCTGACGGTTTCATCACTCTGCTCCGTTTTAATCTTTCTGACCATGCGTGACCTTTGACCCCTGCGTGCGTTTTGATTGTGGTCATTCCTGACGGTTTCATCACTCTGCTCCGTTTTAATCTTTCTGACGGCTATCACACACACACACACACACACTGTCTCCATCTTTCTGTGAGTCACTGGGCTGATGGTTTGTTGCTGTTTGGATAACTGATAAAACATACAGACTCCTGCGTGTGTGTTAAATGATTGACTGTGGCACTACAGGTCATGCTTTGTGTATATCAACACACACTCACACTCACTCACACACACACACACACACACACACACACACACACACACACGTGCTCAAAAGTTTGTTTCTGTAAACAGTAATAGTGAATAATGAAACTGAACATAAAGGGAGCACATTTACACACTGTATTCAATATTTACAGACACACACTTGCTTATGACGCAGTAAATCACACAGAAAACTGCACAGTCATCAAGTTACTCACATTATCTGGCCATATATGCACAGATGCACTCAGTTTCTGCATCCTGTACAAAAAGTCACAATTACCTTTTGTAAAAAATTTTTTTATTTAGTGATAGAAATAAGATTTGTATTCCTTTTATATAAGTTTTCTTTGCTTTATCGTCCAGCAGCTGGAAGTCATAAGTCTGATTTTAGTGAACAGAGTGTAATTTCTGGTGTTTGTTTGGACTCCGTATGTGTTTCAGCATATTCTTGCTTCTGTTTTGGTACACACACACACACACACACACACACACACACACACACACACACACACACACACACACACACACACACACACACACACACACACACACACACACACTGAGTGAGAGAGACACACAGAAAAGAACAGAAATGCTTGACATTATGTTTAGCATGTCAGTCATCCTTCAGTCTCTCTCACACACACAGTCCAGCGGGAGCGCTGTGGAATCTGTCCCATAATGCACCATGGGAAACTCAGAACTGAGATCTCTTCATTCTGCCACTGGAGAGACTCTCTTATTCCCTCTGTGTGTGTGTGTGTGTGTGTGTGTGATATGCAGAATGTGTTGGATTGTCATTTTCTGGAGTATCTCAGACATCAATGACAGAAAAGAGTTGAGTTCCATCCAAAAAAGCAACATTACGCTGCCTTCTAAGATGCCTCGATTTGGCCAAAATATAAGGTAGTATCACATTTCTTCATTGCAGAGAAGGCAGATACACCAGTATGCACAAGAAAAAAAAAAAAAAATATATATATATATATACACACACAATGAATTATTGTCATATTTTAAATTGTTATATATTATATATATTAATTTTTATATACATATATTTAATATATACGGCATTATAAATAAATTACATATATAAAATATAATAATTTAAATATTTATATATTTATTCTTACCAAAATTGATTTCCCCCCCCCTAAAATTTGTGTGGACTATGTATTTAATGCTTATTATTGCTTTATGTATTGCATTAGCTTAGCAACATGATAAAATCAAACTTTGACTCAAATGTAAAGCAAATGAAAATCCCTTCAAGGCAAGTCTGTTCATTTGGCGGCGGCTCAAGCACAGCTCATATTAACTTGAGCTAGGAAAGATGGAAATCTCCAAACCTGTTTGTCATGATTAATTTTCAGTATCACATTTCACATCTGCAATAAAATCAACAACAACCGTATCAAATATTTTGCTACTTTAGCTCAATTTAGACTATAAAACTTTCTTTAAGCAGATCAGGCTGACGCACGTGTGTTTTAGAGTCAGACATTGACTTTATTTCTATGGATGCCATATTGAATGCTGCAGTTCCATTGACTTCCTTCAAGAGGTTTGTCTCTTCCTCATTCGGACTCGAGCTGCTGCCTATATAGTGTTGGGATCTAGAACGGTCCAAAGTAATGAAAATTTGATTAGTAAATGAACTAATAAATAGATCAAAAGTGAAATGTATGTGAAATGTATGTATGTTAATAATGTTGTTTGTCGATAACCTGTTGTTTGATTTGTTTTTATTATTGTAAAAAAGCTCTTGTTTTGTCTGTTTATCATCATAAATGAAGCGTATTATCAAAATCAGCAATTAGAAATATTTGTTTAAAAAAAAAAAAATCGAAATGCGATACTAGTTTTGTAATTTAAAATATAAATATTAGTTGAAAAACTAAAGAGAAGTTGGCAAATTAAATATTTAGTTGGAGCAATAAAATGATAAATTGTAAATAAATAAAATTTTTTAAATGAACTGAAACTAATACTGAAATAAAAAAAAAATTCTAAATAGTAATATATAAAAAAAACGATCAAATTACACAATCATAACGAAAAGACTATAAATGCAACAAAAATGAAAATAGAAAATATATATTAATATAAAATAACCTGAAAATGTGAAAATAAAAGCTAATTAAAAAGAAAAGCTAAAATATAAGTACATAAAGTACATAAAACTAAAATAACACTGATATGGATCTTATAAATATTTATTTTTTGTGTTTTCATGCAATTTTACTAAATACATTTTAAAATGTAATTATTGCGTCATTTAATTATTTATTGCTATTATTAGATTTAGACTACTTAATGTAAAAAAAATCCACATTTAGGCTTATATCAATTCTGCCTACATGACAAAAATAAATAAAATTTAGTTTAATTATTATTTTAATCTGGATCTAGGTTGTTTCCCAATTTTCATTCTTACACAAAAATGTCGGATCCGTCTTTTTGCATAGCACAAGGGGTTGTGGGTAATATCATCTGAGCACATTTTCAACGTACTGCGATTTGGCTTGAGTTATCTGGCAAGTTACTCGGGATGCATTTGGGATATAATGCTTTAGACTCGGAAGTGATGACAATTCAGCTCATTCAGCTGAGAGCTCCTGCTAAACAATGAGAGAGAAATCAAATACTGCTCTAATCTGTCTAATCTACACCATCACACACACACAGTCCAGAGTTGACCTGAATGAATGGATCACACACACACACACACACACACACACTGGGAGGAGGATGTTGGGACAATGGCCTGGTCTCAGGGGCTTCTGTATTGTCTGAGTTTCATGTGGAAGCTGACCCGTCTTTCCCTTCCCACACCCCACCTGAGAGAAACCCGAGCCGTGGCTCTATCAGTATCACTCTTATTGACATCATTACACGTACTTTCATCTTTATGCCCCTTGTTTAATTAAAGTTACTAAATCATGCTTGCTAAATCAACCATCACTAGTACTATTGCTTATTGTAAATGTTAATCAAACTTCTAACACTAAGTATTTTGAAGGAGGGACTCGAGATGTATCAGAATGTCACCCATAATTCATTCACGAGATGGGAAATGTAAATGCAAACATGTTCTTGCATGTAAAAATCAATAATAGTTATGCTGCTGTTTCGAAAGTTTGGGTTGGTAATATTTTTTTATGTTTTTGAAAAGTCTGGTCACCAAAGCTGCATTTATTTGATTAAAAATACAGTAAAATTATGAAATATTATTAATATTTCAAATAATTGTTTTCTATGTGAATATCTGATCAAATGTAATTTATTTCTGTGATCAAAGCTGTATTTTCAGCATCATTCCTCCAGTCTTCAGTGTCACATGATCTTCAGAAATCATTACACATCTAATATGTTGATTTACTGCTCGAGAAACATTTCTGATTATTATCAATGTTGAAAACAGTTGTGCTGCACAATATTTTTGTGGAAACTGTGATGCATTTTATTTTTCAGGATTCTTTGATGAATAGAAAGTTCAAAAGAACAGCATTTATTTGAAATAGAAATCTTTGTAACATTATAAAACCTTTACTGTCACTTCTGATCAATTGAAAGCATCCTTGTTTAATGAAACTATACATTTCCTTAAAAATATCAAAAATAACTATTTTTACTTGATTAGTTTACCGGTGTCCTCTTGCTGTTTGAGTAGGTTTATTTTGTTTTTTTAGCATGCATCATGTTCTCATTCCCAGCTGCCTGTCCTGTTAATTAAAACTTTTCAGTCACTTTATTGAGGTCAAGCATTTGTTAAGAACATGAATGTCATATAATCTCTGTGTGTGTGTGTGTGTGAGAGAAATAAAACACCTGTTTGGATTTGATTGACAGAATAAACACAACACATCTCAGCATTTAATCGAAGACAAATTGGGTCCAGATGTAGAGGTAGAGTCACACACACACGAACATGCTCAAATTCCCACTTTCTCTCTGGAAGATCATGAGCTTTTTGTTGGCAGTAGCATGACAGTAAAACCCTAAATATCCTTTTCCAGTCGTCTTTATTGATCTGTGAGTTGTATGCACTTAAGGATTTATAGTTTGTCATTGACTAGTCATGTGATACCTGACTTGCTGATAGTCAAGGTAATGTTAGTATATTATATATATATATTTGTATTTTAGTTTGGTGACACTATTATTTTCTATATGTATGTGTGTGTATATATATATATATATATATATATATATATAGACATACTGTATATCTGTAGTTGGCTGTATAGCAAATAATAAGTATTATTCCATTTTTATTTACAATGTTTATGAATTCACACACACACACACACACGCACACACACACACACACACACACACATACACACACACACACACACACACACACTGATTAACTTTTGCTCATGAGGTGCGTTTGCCAGGCATGAAATCTATCAACAAAACAGCACAAACCCACTGAACACAGTGAGCACTGATTAATCTGTCTGTCTCTATCTCTCTCTCCTGTCCATCTGTGTGTTTTATTTTCCCAGAGTGCATTGCTGGAATGTGTGTGAGAGTGAACAGGAGATGAGGTCACAGGAAGTCAAGCCCTGGCTGCAATTGTGTGGAAAAAAGGACACTTCCTGTCCGCTTCCCCAGTTCGTTATGTGGTAGGTTATTCTTATATCGAACAACAAAAAATAACAAGCGATTGAATCGTGTGTTTCTTGTTTACACTTGAAATGGCTGTCCACCAACGTTTACTATCCAACCTGACAGAACTGGAGAGGCTCTGCAAGGAGGAATGGCAGAGGATCCCCAAGTCCAGGTGTGAAAAACTTGTTGCATCTTTCCCAAAAAGACTCATGGCTGTATTCGATCAAAAGGGTGCTTCTACTAAATACTGAGCAAAGGGTCTGAATACTTAGGACCATGTGTTATTTCAGTTTTTCTTTTTTAATAAATCTGCATAAATGTCAACAATTCTGTGTTTTTCTGTCAATATGGGGTGCTGTGTGTACATTAATGAGGAAAAAAAATTAACTTAAATGATTTTAGCAAATGGCTGCAATATAAAAAAGAGTGAAAAATTTAAGGGGGTCTGAATACTTTCCGTACCCACTGTATATATATATATATAAGCAATGGAAGACGGACGATGATGTGGGTGGTCATGAAAACAGGTTTTTAATTTTCTTTTCTTATTTTCTTTTATTATGTTTAATTTATTATGTTAATCTCTTTGGTGAAAGAAATTACACACTTGATCTTGAATCCTGATTCAAAATCTGAAGGCCAAACTTTTTGTCATTTTTATCTGACAATATATTTCTATACAATGTATTTTTATCGAGCAGTTAAATGGATAGATAGCTATAGTAAATAATAATTTCACCAAACAGAATTGAATAGATATATATATACCGTATATATAAACTTTTGAGTGCAATTAAATTTATTATTGAACATTTATTATTTTATTTTATAATGTTGTATTTTTAATTCCATTTGGTGACACTTGAGTCAAAGAAATTACACATTTTGTCTTTAATTCTGATCTGATGTCTAATTCTGAAATCTGAAGGCAAGACAATATACATATTTTTATCTGACGATATACATATATGTATTATATAGATAAAGTAAATAATAGTGTCACCAAACAGAATTAAAAAATGTTATAGTAAAATATAAAATAAATAATGTAATGAATAATAAAATAATTAGCATTTATAAAAAATAAATAAATAAATAAATAATGAGAAATATTGCAAGTTTTCTTTGACAGTTTTCCAAGCCATTTTCCTGGTCTTTTTTGATGAACTGATTTCATCAAACACAAACACAATTTACAACAAACAGCAGACACACTAAGCAGGGAGAAAGGAGTACTGAATAATCTGTAGTAATGTTCGCTTCTTTTCACAGTCACACTCACACACACTCACTCTCACACACACACACACACACACACACACACACACACACACACACACTCGCTGTAGCTCTCTGCAGGAAGAAATCCGACCCGGCATAAACGCTTGGGAAAAATCCCCCCAGCTACTAAATGGGTGATTAACATGATTTAGATGCCTGGATCTCTCTGTGTGTGTGTGTGTGTGTGTGTGTGTGAGAGTGATGTGTGATTGTGTGTGTGTGTGTGTGTGTGTGTCGTCTCTATCTCTCTGTAGTGTATGATGACAGTGTGTGTCAGTGGTGTATTATTGTGGCTCCAGGTAAGTGAGATCTCATTTGACCGTGTGTGTGTGTGTGTGTGATTTGCATTCACTCGGTCTTCTGATATCACACAGCAGACACCTGTAACTCTGCTGGCATCTGAATCATCATCAAATCTAAAATCACCCACACATTAATGTCTTCAGTTGATTCAGGATGATAGAAATAGCTCGTTTGGGCATTATTAGCACACCAACCACTCAAAAGCTGACTAAATTTATAGGTAGGGAAATGATGCTGGCTTCTTAAACCTTTAAAGGAATAGTTCACCCAAAAATAAAAATTTGCTGAAAATGTGCTCACCCTCAGGTCATCCAAGATTAGGATGAGTTTGTTTCTTCATCAGATTTGGAGAAATGTAGCATCCATTGGTGAGCAAGTGATGCAATGCTACATTTCTCCAAATCTGATGAAGAAACAAACTCATGTGCTGAAATGATTGATCTACAGTGAAGGGGTCAGTCTATGGGTGAGGATGAAACCATCTGTGTGTTCAGAGACATTGAGACAGCACTGCTGATTGATTAATACTGTCTGCTGTCTGATTTCAAGAACCTTTTTTTGATTTTATCACAGATGCAATATCAGTGTCTCAACTAATTATAATGTCTGAATGGACAGACAGACAAACTCTGACCTTATTTACTGCCATCTATCTATCTATCTATCTATCTATCTATCTATCTATCTATCTA